>NW_027225571.1:1240000-1497500 GCF_038994185.2 Dermacentor albipictus | reverse complement strand
ATTCTGCAATCAGCCCTCCGCGATTGGTGAAAAACTTTCTTGGACCACCCCTACTTCACCTGCCTGTCACGCGGCGTCACGAAAACCGCAATAGCTCCCCATCTGATATGACGTGTACACACTGATTATGCATGATTTGAGCGAGCAAAAGAAAAATAGGTATTTCTGATTTGACGCCTTTTCGCCATTTGCCCTCGGCTATTGGTCAAAAGTTTTCGGGCTGCACCAACTTCACCTACCTGTCAAGCGACGTCACAAAACCGCAAAAACTCACCGCATCAAAGTGACGTCTACGCTTTAAATCTGCATTAATATGCCGAACAAAACTAAATATTCTGCTGAATAGCCACAGGCTGCCCCGTTCCGAAAGGAATAAAAGATGGCTGCTGCCGATCGCTTAGGCACTGGCTACTCAAACCTGCGGGAGAGCATGAGTTTATTTACGTGGAATAAAACTTTTTGCGTCGCCATGTAACGTTTTCGAGCAGTTTCGGCACGTTTACGACCTTGTTCTGAAACCCTTCTTTGCTGAGGATCCGTGTTATTGTCATTCTTAAGCTTCCGTTGCATGTCGCCGCTATTGTCGACGAGCCACCGCAAGCTAAGTAAGGGAAAGCGGACCAATCACAGACTCCGGCGCCACCCTCTTCATCCGGTTGCCGATTTTCAGTGCAGTGGCTCGGCCCCATCGAATGCCTCTCCATTTGTGCGGGCGCCTCTCCTCTTGTAAGCCAATTAGATAAGACAAGCCGCTCGGTGTAGGCAATGTTATTCATTTTTAGATCAAACAAAAGTGTCCTCCTATAAACGAGGAGAGCGTTTGATTGGTGTGTTGAGACAAACATGCGAGTGACCGCCCGATGCTTGCGTCGGCGGTTACGCAAATTTGACATCAGGAGATCGGAATAAAAACATTTTGGAATATTTTTACGTTAGAGGGCCCAAGCTGGCCAACGAGGTTGTTGCCATCACAACGGAGGCGCTGCAGTCATTACGAGCAAAAAGAGACAGAGTGAACGTGTAATCGGGAGCTGCCTGTACCAGGCTGCTTGAGTTGGGTTACGTTTCAGATCTCGCAGTGGAACCGAACATGCCACAATTGTACACAAGAATCTCGGAAAAATATGACACGTTCCAGTTAAATACACTCCATGATGACCACTTATTTGCATACTTAAAAGACAGTGGCGGGTTGGGCTTCAAGGTGCCGCTTGGGCCAGGAATCCACCAAGCCCATAATGAGTACGTCCGGTAGTAGGAGTGAAGTAAAAAATTGTTTATTTTACCTTAGTTACACTGGCTTTAGATACGGAAGCCCGCTCCATGCAAGAGAATATTAAATGTCTGAGTTCACACAAGGACACGTCAGTCGTTGGTGTATACGCTGCGTTGACTTCGGGATAGGCGTTGATGAACGGGAGTAGTTGCCTCGTGCCAATCGTCTAATTGAGGCCCTTAGTCCTGTTGAGATGTAACAGGCTTCACTAACGTAAGGAGGCAGCCCACCCGGCTTTGGTGAGAATGCAAGACAGTGGAACCACATCGAACTGTAGAATCCTACACTTATCGCCGGATAAACTCTTACCAACACGTACACTCTCTGTATTTTGCTAGTCGTCCGGTAGGATATTTAGCGACTGCAGCTCATCGGCTACAATTGTCAGCAATTCGGTCATGTTAAAATTTTTGCCATAAATATTTTCGACGCAATGTCTGTGCCGAAGCGGATGGTTATAAAGAGTGCACAGCTAGAGATCAAATTAAATGTTGCCAACTGGGAAGGACACCATGTAACTTCATAGACCGTGCGCCCCAAATGCCAAGCGGCCTCACAGCTTTCGGGACAAGAAATCCGACTCCTAAAGAACGCTCACCTCATCCCAAATTTAGATGCTCAAAAGCAAGTGAATGTAGTTTCTGTTGCATAAACCGAAGAGCGCACCAATACATATGTGATGTTGGTTACGGGTTCACAGGAGGACGAATGCAAAACAAGTAGGAACGAGCCAAGAAAAGATGTCGCCAAGTGTTGCTGACCACCTACACGAGATCCAGCGGACATTTTTCTTTCGAGAAAACAAGCACCTAATACACGTTCGGCAACGCCTCCTATAATTTACTATGCCTGGAACGTGAGCCGCAAACGCGCTGCCCTTCCCTCGCCTGTACTCTCCTCCTTTTGGTACGGTGGCGAGCGCCTCTTGCGGCCAGCCCTTGTAAACACGCCGGTGGCGTGGCTACCGGGAGCCAGCCGGGAGCGACGTCGGCAGCCAAGCGGCTGGCGCGTTGGGCGCGTCGTTAGCACGACCTACTTAGGTCGTGGTCGTGAGCTTGAGCTTTCGGCGGCGGCGGCAGTGGTTGCCATGGGGACCGGTACGGTGGCGCGCGCCGTCCTGCGGCGCATGGTCGCAACACTCGGCAGAGAGCTCCCTATGGAAAAGAGAGCGACGTTCCAAGCATATAGTTATAGGAGGCGTTGCGTTCGGCCTTCGCCGCGTCAAAGCCCAATAGCCGTGACTCATGGGAATCGGAGTAAACAACATATGGCGATGACCGTGTGTTGTTCTGTTAGCGGCGACTCTGCGTACTTTTTCTTCTGGCCAACAACTTCCCGGAGGTGAGCGCTGTTCTTTCCTTAGAACTACTAGTGCTTCGGAAAAAGCTTGCAGAATCTACAGATGAAAACTTTTTGAAACAACCGCGTTTCAGAGGAATGGAAATGGTATTTGATCTAAGAATGCATACTTCAGGGAACTTGCGGTGCAATACAGAAGCGCTCTGCAGGAAAGTCGTAGCACTGCGAAACTCAGGATCTCCCGAGCTCTGACGATGGCCACAAATGTAACAATTGCACAACTATGAACACGTGACACTCTTTTGCTTTATTATTCGGAAGAATGTGTATTTACGTCTTTTTTCTAGAATATAAAATCAGTGAATCAATCAATAAATCAATAAATCAATTGTTATAGTGCCAAGAAACAGCTGAGGAATCTTCGTACTGCTACACTAAAAAAATTAATACGCGAGATACTTATTACATGTTTTTCGGAGTCGAGCCATAGAACAGTCTCTGATGCAATAAGGCCGTGCAGCAAACGTGGAATGCTGCCTAGTATACTTTTGTGGCACAAAATTGCACATAATCAAGAAGCGTTGGGCCATATATCATGTCATGGACTACTGTACAGAGAAACAGAACATGTTGTTTCTAGAGGTGTGAGTTGAGGCACTTTTGAGCGGGCTTGACTATGGGCGACATAAGGGCGAAAGCGGTGCTTGAAAATAGATATAGGTTGCAATCAGATTTGCAGGTATTGCTCCCAACTACAGAGGCACGCTCTAATAGTGGAAGGCACAAAGTAGAATGTCATTTCAGAGAAAAGTGACTGGCCATCCCGACCCTGCAAAAGTGCATGGACAGCGAAGCTGTTAGAAAACCACTCAAATGCCGTCGATGGGGACATGAAAAGTTTTGTTGTTCTGCCTAGTGTTGTGCCATACTACGAGCACCACGTGGCGACGGGAGCTCCCACTTCTCCGCGACGAATCAAGAATTCGACACGGGAGGCGACTTCAAGAAGCGCCCAGCCATCTCCGCGACTGATCAAGAATTCGACACGGGAGGCGACTTCAAGAAGCGCCCAGCCATCTCCGCGACGAATCAAGAATTCGATGCGGGCGACGTCATCACCCTGCCCAGCCTGGTTCCTGCCGACAAGAACTCACCCAAACTGGTTCTTGCCGAAGAGGGGTCGCCGAAGGGATTTAAGGAAGAACCAGCCCATTGTGAGAGGAGAGAGTCGCTTCCAGCCGCCCAGTCGATCTGATGCGCTCTCACTGCTACCTATACGCTATCATCCACTATCTGTAAATAATGTATAAAGTTTTTCGTTTCTTCATCACCTACGGAGCGAGTCCGTCATTTGTCCTCAACCCCGAAGTCACAACAGTGGATGGCAAGCTGTGGGATTCGAAGCCAGATAACGCCCGCTACACCGCTCAACGACAGCCACGAGGGCCACAAGCGTCAGCTACTTTAGAGGGGGTGAGTGCCTGACGTTTGCCTTTCGCATCGCACGACCTTTGTCGCACACGCAAATGCAAAGGACAATTGCTCAAATATTCTGAAAGGGTTGTAGTGGTTTTGTTTAGTTAGCTTCAGGCCTTGCATAGATTTCCGGTTTCGCAAGCAAAGCTAATTAGGGGCAAAACTGGAGACGAGCCATCAGATCGTGATGGAGAAGCTCAGGATACATGACCTTCTGGATGTTTGTCAGGTGGATGGGCATTTGGGTTGCCGCGGCAAGGCGAAAGAAAGCCATTCTGGACGTTATGAGGGCACAAGAGGTAACTCAGGAGGAAGTCGAGAAGGTTTGGGGAGAAATTCTTGAAAAGAGAAGCGAGAAAAGAACGCGCGAAGAGGAGAAGAAAGGCGCTAGGAGGCAGAGGAGAGGAAAAGGCGCGAGGAGGAGAAAGAAAGGCGTGAAGAGCGAGATCATGCTCTTAATTTAAAATGAGAGAACTGGAAATATAGCAAATTCAAATCAGCTCGGCGCGTTCAAGTCCCCTGTCCCGTGGAGATGATATGGATAAGCTGAGAATACAGTACCTGGTGCTACCGTACAGGATAGGAGCTGATATCGCACTTTTTCTCATGAATCTTGAACGTACGCGTGAAACGATAGGGCCGGACGAAAGCCTTTGGTCTCAGAAACTTCTTTCTGTTGTACCAGGAGAGGACGCGGAAGTTCTCGCACGCTTGTCTCAAGAAGACTACGTGAACTATGGAAAGGTAAAAGTCGCGCTTCTTCGCAAATACCGCCTCTCTGCCGAGGCATTTCGACAGCGGTTTAGACAGGCGAAAAGGGGCAGCGAGTCGAACACTGAGTTCGCGTACGAGTTAGAGTCTGACTTAAAATAGTGGCTCCAAAGTGCAGCAGTGTATGGCAACCACGTCAAGGTGCTTGAATGCCTAGCACTGGAGCAGTTTTACCGAGTTCTTCCAGAGGAAGTTAGACTTTGGCTGCAGGACAGGCTCCCAGAGGTAGACCTAGAGAAGGCAGCGCAGCTCGCGGAGGAATGTTACACGTGCCGAAACTTCGAAAAAGAAAACCATTCAGCAAGATAGCCTAGAAAAACCGGACTATTCTGTAAAGCGATTTTGCCCTCGCAACGCATCTTTGGCGAATAAGATATCATCTACGAGCGACGAGTTCAGCAAAGGAGTATCGACTAAGGCTGAGGTGGTGAGGGAAGGGCTAGCCGAGACAGCCTAGTCGGCTGGGGCCCCTAAAGCTACGGCAGACGTAGAGCGCACGTTGGAGGCCTGTAGACCAATTATCTGCTTCCGTTGCAACAAGGAAGGCCATATTTGATCAAGTTGCAAAGAGCAAATCACGTTAGCATTAGCCATTCAGACGAAAATCTGAGGCTGCTCGAGCCATATACGCAGGAGGTTGTGGTAAACGGGAAAATGTGCAGGGCACTTCGCGATTCCGCCGTCACCATGGATGTTACTCATCGTCCTGTGTATTCTCCCGGAGACTGTACAGGGGAATGTGCCTGCATCAGACAAGTCGCAGAAGAGCAGAGCGCGTGCTTGCTAGTTGCCAGGATAACCCTCGTGGGCGGTTTTGGAAGGTTGCAAACGGAGACAGCTGTGAGTCCAAGTTTACCTGAACACATTTCATATCTTTTTTCGAACAAATTGGATCAGCTTTTAGAAACGGAGGGCCGGTCGTTCTCTACCAGTCTCGCTTGCATGGCATTAACGCGATCGCGGTCACGAGCCCTCTCAAAGAAACGTAAAAGCTCATCTTCAAACGAGGAAACTGACTATGTAACGTCCTCACAGTGGCAGCCTCGGCGGAAGATACGGCTAATGAAAAGCAGAGGACTCAGACTTGTGATGGATCAATTGTCGGATCAGTGACAGTGGGTGAGGAGCCTTTCGAGACTCGGGGAAAACAGGGCGCCTTGTTCTGAAGTGGAAGGTTCACTGCTTAGTCCCGCATCCTTTGCTGTCTGAAGCTTAGTAGGGTAGAACGAGAGGCGATTATCGCGGCACAGAAAAGCGACCCTTCGCTAACTGCGTTGCAGGTTAATGTAAATGAAGGAGTGGCCCAAAAGAACACCTTGTTCTACACTAGGTCAGGTCTCAAGTACTGGAAATATCAGGATTTCGAGGGTTGTATATACAACCAACAACTCGTGGCAGAAAAGTACCAACCACAGCTTTTAAAGTTAGCGCATGGGAATTCTTGGGCGGGTCACTTGGTATCAAGGAGACAAAGGCTGGGCTAGCACAAAATTTCTATTGGCCAGGATGCTGCAAAGAGGTTGAAACCCTTGTTCGGGCATCCAACACCTGTCATCAAATTGTTAAACCCAATGACAAGTGACAGAATTTCACTCGGAGCGAGACAGGGAAAAAAATAAACTTTCTTCGATCGCCTCAGCTGTCTCTCACCTGCCCGAATGACGGTTAGGAATTGATTTGCAATCTATTCTTTAGCTGTTTATTCTCTTCGAATGTGTCTTCTATGAGAGCACTATTTGTGTAGGTCTGTATCGGGTGCTTGTTTCGTGTTTATTACACTAACCGTAATGGTGCTGTTGAGAGCACAGAGGGAATTAGAGCGTCTGTTTTCATGGAGTTTGGTATGGCGTTGTAGAAAGCGTGGGGGGGGGGAGGGGGTGCTCGCTTTCACGGAAGTGATTGGCGTTGATTTTCAGTCATTCCGTGAGCTTTCTCAGATGCAAGATCAGCGGATGAAAGGGCGGCAAAGCCATTTCCATAACCCTATCAAGGACGTCACTCAATCAGCAGATCGCATACATCTTGACGCGTCGAACAGCTCGACTTCTGGATGTATTATTTGGTGGCGAAAGTGCTGTTGTGCCATACTACGGCACCACGTGCCTACCACGAGGCGACGTGAGCTCCCACTTCTCCGCGACGAATCAAGAATTCGACACGGGAAGCGACTTCAAGAAGCGCAGCAGCCATCTCCTCGACGAATCAAGAATTCACGGCGGGCGACGTCAGCACCCTGCCCCACCTGGTTCCTGCCGACGAGAAGTCGCCCAAACTGGTTCCGGCCCACGAGGAGTCCCCGAAGAGATTTAAGGGAGAACCGACCCATTGTGAGAGGAGAGAGTCGCTTCCAGCCGCCCAGTCGGTCTGATGCGCTCTTAAAGCTACCTGTAGGATATCATCCGCTATCTGTAAATATTGTGTAAAGTTTTTTGTTTTTTCTTCGTCTGTGGAACGAGTCCGTCTTTCGCCCTCCACCCCGAAGTCACAACAGCATATGAGCGTTGGCCTGTTCAACCTGCCTATTTATTTTTTTTCTTCTTTAATTTTGCTAGGTTTGTGGAGCTACTGGCCTATTGTTGCATTCCTTCTGCACTTTGACACGACATCACTAACGCATCACGACGCATTTCGTGCAATTAGGCTTACTCACGGAACCTAGACTTGCGCCGCAGTTAGCGAAAAACGGCTCAGCGATTGGGCCATAGTTAATTTGAGTTAATGACTCGTACTTGGGAAAGGTTCGCAATGCTTTCTGTAAGCCCCTAATTGTTTTTAGAGTGCAGTCTTGAGAAATGTACACGCTTTGGGGTGTATATTTGCCACACAACGATAATCTTCACCTGTCTTGCTTGCGTTTCCTTTCTTGAAAACGCTGCGCTCACTGCTTCCCTGTCGAAAATGCTTTGAAATGCTGATTACGCACCTGCCGTTCGTGACTTGGAAGTACCGTGCGCGCGGCGGTAAAGAAAGGAAATGCTGACAAGAGAGATGGCGATTATCGTTGTGTGGCAAGATACGGCCCAAAGGGTGTAATTTTGCTTAAAAGTGTGCGATTGCCAAGAGTGATACCACAGGGGTGTGTTGCTTGCGCCGGCAGAACGCGCGAGGGATAACGCCAAGGAGCTGAAGCACCAGGAACTTGAATTTCCGAACTCGAAAATTCTGTCTTCTGAACTACTGAAAACGGGCTTTGCAACTACGCATTTTTCTTGCTGCAGTGACCACAGGATGGTAAGAACTCGAATTAGCCTAGACATGAGGAGGGAACGAAAGAAACTGGTACATAAGAAGCCGATCAATGAGTTAGCGGTAAGAGGGAACATAGAGGAATTCCGGATCAAGCTACACAACAGGTATTCAGCCTTACCTCAGGAAGAGGACCTTAGTGTTGAAGATATTGTGACACGCTGACGAAGAAGATGCTTTAATCATCGTGGGAAGAAGACGATGTTCTGGTCTTCGCGCGCTGTCTACCATCTTGTCAGCAGCTATAATTATTGTAAATACTCTGTAAATACACGTCTGACTGTTTTTAACCCCGTAACATTTATGGGGGAGGTTCCGGGACCATTATCAAGACCGATTTATGCAGCAGGCGCTCCTTGGCTGCATCTAAAATGCCAGCTCAAGGCGAGAATGCTTCGGGCCCGTCGGCACCCACGCCCACCGTCATTCTAGCACAATCCCGGGATCCAGGAACCATTTCTGGCACCGACGACACTGATGTTGAAGACTGGCTTCAACTATATGAGCGGGTGAGCACCAGCAACCACTCGGACCAGACCATCATGCTCGCTAATTTGATATTTCACCTCGTGGGCAGGGCACGCGTCTGGTTTCAGACCCACGTGGAGCAACTTACCAGCTGGGACATTTGTAAAGAGAAGCTCAAAGATTTGTTTGGCAAGCCTGTTGGACGTCAGCGTGCCGCCCAAAAAGACCTCGCTTCACGTGTCCAGACGTGCACTGAATCTAATCTCACGTACATCCAGGACGTGCTCGCTCTGTGCCGCAAAGTGGATCAGAAGATGTCCGAACCTGTTAAGGTTGCACATGTCATTAAGGGCATAGCAGATGATGCCTTCCATCTCGTTGTCTTCAAGAATTCTTCCACTGTGCAAGCGATCATTACCGAATGCCGGCGGTTTGAAGAAGCCAAGAGTCGCCGCCTTGCCCAGCCATTCCCCCGTCTTCCCAACACGGCTGCTACGTCCACCTGTGAAGACCTCCGCAGTCCGCCCATACCCAATCGCTCTGATGAAATCTTCCATGTGATCCAACGTGAAATAGAAGCCGCATCTCCTGTCACGACCCCAACCGATGGCCACGACAATGCCAGGCGACCGTGTCATTGATACAGTCCGTCGTGCGCCCAGAATTGGTCAGCGTTGGCTTGACCAACGTCTGCTTAGTCAATCGACCTGCACTGTCATGCGCACCCGCAGCCTGAATGCCCCAACGCGGTATCGCAACCCAGCCGAACGACATACTCCAGAAGACAGGCCTATATGCTTCACTTGTGCCCGTATCGGCCATATTTCATGTCACTGCCGGTCTTCGTGGAATTCGAGCCCCTGGTGGTACCACCCATCCCATGGCCCTCATGCTGCTCCTCGGTTCATCCCGCAAAGGCAGTCAGGAAATTCTGGCGACACTTCTCTTCCTACCCGCTCGAGCCGCTCTCCTGCGCCACGTCACCGCTTCTTCCGATCGCCCCCATCTCGCCGATCACCGTCCCCTAGCTCCTTCCGGCGCACCCTTCCGGAAAACTAACGGGTGCAGCACCTAGAGGTAATGCTGCCAAACCGACCCGACGCAAAAATCCTCTTTTGACTTTGCCCACACATCGGAACCTCATTAACGTGAACGTAGATGGTGTACCTGTTACGGCTCTGATTGACACTGGCGCGCATGTGTCTGTGATTAATGCTCAGCTTCGGAATCGTCTCAAGAAAGTCCTCACTCCTGCCCCTTCGCCTATGGTCTAAGTCGCCGACGGTGAAACACCAGCCGTTATGAGCATGTGTCCGGCTAGCGTGAGTGTCGCCGGACATCATACTTCTGTTTTCTTTTATGTACTAAAGCACTGCCCTCCCGACATCATACTGGGCCTTGACTTTCTGTCTACACATTCCGCTTTGACAGACTGTTCTGCTAGTGTTGTGCAACTCGCTCTACCTGCTGCTGTTGACCCTCCCGATTGTGCTCCCATACGGCTATGTTCCACAGAGCATATTCGCCTCCCTCACCATGCCGTTACCTACATAGGTGTCTCCCCCGTTTCACCTGTACCAGACGGTGACTACATCATATCTCTTAATCCGAACCTATCACCGAACGTGAGTGTCTGGCTCTCGTTTGGGCAGTGGGTAAATTCCGCCCCTATTTGTACGGCCGCCAATTCACAGTCATCACTGATCACCACGCTCTGTGTTGGCTTTCGTTCCTTAAAGATCCTTCAGGGTGCCTTGGCCGCTGGGCTCTGAGCCTCCAAGAATACAACTATTGAGTTGCATACAAGACCGGCCGGTTACATCAAGATGCGGACTGCTTGTCGCGCCAGCCTGTCGACCTTACTGACGTTTCTGCGGCCGGCATACCTGTCGCCGTTCTCTCTCTGGCTGCATTTCGCGACATTGGAGCCGAACAACGTCGGGACGCCGCCTTGCAAGGCCTTATTCAACGGCTCACTTCAACGACGCCCGATCCTTCCCTTCATATGTCATATTGTATGGCTCTAACATGCGCCCGGACGGCCCTGCCCGACTCTTCGTTGTGCCTGAGCATCTGCGTCAGACTGCTCTCGCCCAGCTTCATGATGTACCAACTGCAGCTCATCTTGGCTTGTCACGGACTTATGACCGCGTTCGTCGGCGCTTCTTTTGGCCTGGTCTATACCGTGACATCTGCCGGTATGTCGCTGCATGTGATCTTTGTCAACGACGCAAAAAGCCGACCACACTCCTTGCTGGTCAGCTTCAACCACTTGACGTACCATCAGAACCATTCTTCCGTGTAGGTGTTGATCTTTTAGGCCCTCTTCCTACGTCTGCTTCGGGAAACAGGTGGATTGCTGTACCAACATACTACGCCACCCAATATGCAATCCCATGGGCTTTTCCGACAAGCTGTGCAATCGATGTCACCGACTTCCTCCTAGAAAACGTCATCCTTCACCACGGCGCCCCTCGACAGCTCCTCACCGACCGAGGCAGCTACTTTCTTTCTAAAGTTGTCAATGACATTCTACACTCGTGGGTGACTAAACGCAAACTTGCTGCTGCTTACCATCCACAAATGAACGGCCCAACGGGGCGCCCTAACCGCCCCCTTACTGACATGCTGTCCATGTATGCCTCCGATGACCATCCCGACTGGGACGTTGCGTTGCCGTTCGTTACTTTCGCCTATAATTCGCCTCGCCATCGCACCGCAGGCTTCTCTCCATTCTTCCTCCTGTTTGGCCGCGACACTACGCTACCTTTCGACACCGTTCTGCCTGCTAGTCTGAATTCCACATCCGAGTACGACCGTGAACCCATCGTCAAAGCACAAGAAGCACGCCATATTGCCCGACGTCGACTTGTGGAGTCGCAGGACAATCAGCGGCGTTTATATGACGCCCGCCGTCGTGACGTCCATTACACACCGGGCGCCCTGGTTCTCCTTTGGTCGCCGTCGCGACCCATTGGCCTCTCGGAGAAGTTACTCTCACGCTACTCCGGCCCTTACCGTGACTTGCGTCAAGTAACTGACGTCACGTACGAAATCGCCCCTCTTGAGCCAACCGTGGCTCAGCATCGCTCCGACGTGGTCCACGCCGCACGTTTTATGTTGTGTCAGTCGCCCGCCTCCTAACCAGCACTGAGCCGGTGCTTCCGCCGCCGGGGGTCATGTGACACGCTGACGAAGAAGATGTTTTTATAATCGTCAGAAGAAGACGATGTTCTGGTCTTCGCGCGCTGTCAACCATCTTGTCAGCTGCTATAATTATTTTAAATATTCTGTAAATACACGTCTGACTGTTTTTAACCCCGTAACAATATGAACGACAATCTTATGGGCATCATTAAGGAATGTGCAATAGAAGTCGGTGGTAACTCCGTTAGACAGGATGCCAGTAAGCTATCGCAGGAGACGAAACATCTGATCAAGAAACGCCAATATATGAAAGCCTCAAAACATAGAGCTAGAATAGAACTGGCAGAACTTTCCTAGTTAATCAAAAAGCGTAAGACAGCTGACATAAGGCAGTATAATATGGATAGAATTGAACATGCTCTGTCCATTGCCTGCAAAGTATTTACCAAGGTAATTGCAAATAGAATCGGGAACACCTTAGACTTCCGTCAACCAAAGGACCAGGCTTACCGTAAAGGCTACTCAACAATAGACCATGTTAACACTATCAATGAGGGGATAGAGAGATGTGCTGAATATAACCAATCCTTTTATATAGCTTTCATTGATTACGAGAAAGCGTTTGATTCAGTCGAAACCTCAGCAGTCATGGAGGCATTACAGAATTAGGGTAAATACACTGAAAAATATATATAGCGGCTCCACAGCCACCGTAGTCCTCCATAAAGAAAGCAACAAAATCCCAATAATACTCAAATCATCAGGCATTCTCAAATCATGAACAGCAGGTTCCCACTATCCCTCAAGGGAAAAGTGTATAACAGCTGTGTCTTACCAGTACTCACGTATGGGGCAGAAACCTGAAGGCTTACGAAAAGGGTTCTGCTTAAATTGAGGACGAAGCAACGAGCTATGGAAAGAAGAATGATGGGTGTAGTGTAAAGGGATAAGAAAAGAGCAGATTGGGTGAGGGAACAAACACGAGTTAATGACATCTTAGTAGAAATCAAGAAAAAGAAATGGGCATGGGGAGGACATGTAATGAGGAGGGAAGATAACCGATGGTCATTAAGGGTTGCGGACTGCATTCCAAGGGAAGGGAAGCGTAGCAGGGGGCGGCAGAAAGTTAGGTGGGCGGATGAGATTAAGAAGTTTGCATGGACAACATGGCCACAATTAGTACATGACCGGTGTAGTTGGACAAGTATGGGAGAGGCCTTTGCCCTGCAGTGGGCGTAACCAGGCTGATGACGATTATGATTTTTCTTGAGTCTGTGCGCCTCTGTTGTGGCCACCTCTGTGTATACTTAGCGTGCTATTACGTCGGTTGAAGCCAAGAACTTTTGGAAACGCGCAGTGGCCAATTTATTTGTGTTCTTAAAGTGCAGGAACTAAGGCCCGGGAAGGGGGGAATGATTGACAATTGGATGTCTTTGTGATATGTACGCTATTGTTTCTGATGAGTCGAGTATTTTCTATATACGCCATTTATCTAAAAGCTAATTGCTTTTGCTTGTGATGCCACCCATTCACCACTTTCGCACGAAACGTTTCACCTCTAGCGTATTATTCCTATAAGGTGTTAATACCAAAATGACACATGCATGTCATTTACTTTTTTTTTCAGCTGACGTCGTCCGGTGAAGCTTCGTACGGGAACCATTGCTGGTTACTTGTGGCCACAACGTTGGATGAATGCAAAAAAAAGAAACCCGGAACGAGCATTTATCTAGAGTGAAATAAACATTTCGTCATTTCACAAAACGTCTTGCGTCTTTTTCATGAAATTACACGTGGCACATATTTGATGGAGGCTTGTAAAAACCGTTAGCAGTATTTTTACTTAAAGGGCCCCTCACCAGATCTAGCCATTTTGACCAGACAAGCGCAGAGCATGCAATGCGCTATAACGATCGTGTCTGCAAAGACATCGCTATACGCGCCGCGGAAAGCTCTGAAATTTCAAACCGAACACCGTTTTCCCTTCTCCTCGCGGCCGCCGCGCTTCAAGCCGGAGGGTGACGTACAAATGCTAGTGCGCCTACGTACTCGTGTTCGCGCTGTGCCGTCACTCGTGGTAACACGCGACTTCGAGAATTATTCAAGCCAACATCTATTATTTGTGTAATATGCTTCTAGAATAGACGAAATAAAGCTTAGAGAAATATAAAACGCACAAACAGAATGTCTGCATGTTTTTCTTTTCCTTCGAACCGAAATTCTACTTACGTTTCGTCTGCTTACTCCCACGTCGTGCAGTAGCGCGCGCAGACACCGAAACTATGTCACTTTCTGCCGTGTTCCAGCGTGAGATCATGCTCTGTGATCCACTTGCATCTGCCTCAGTATTCGTGTAGCACACACTCATACTGCTAGTCAGGTGTCCTCGTGCACAGAGAGCAAAATCGTGCTCTGCGCGAAACGAGACAATCAGAACATTTCGCACGCAACGCCGTCAGTGGAAGTGCGCCGCGCCGCAAGAAAGCGAAGAGAAAAAAAATTGGAGGACGCTTCAGCTTCGCCTTCAAGAGTGGAACGCGATAGCGTTACCGCATCCCGTTCGCACCACCTACTCAAACGCGCTACGACAGCCAAGCGTCGCGATCGGCAGAGATAGCCGGGCCCCGACGCGCCATGAAGGCGGACGCGGTCATGGGGCGAGTGGTGCGCCACGTGCCGGGGCAGCGCCGTACATTGCGAGGAGGGGGTCTTCTGTGTTTTCCGCAAGATGGCTCTGCGTGTGCGCAGAGCGCAGAAGAAATTTAGCGGAAACGTACTTCGCTACTCGTGAAACTGCGACTTCTGTAAGTTACATGGTCATAATTACCGATATACACCGCAGTATAACTTTCTACGGCACGTTTCTAAGGCAACACCGCATTCACTAGAGCCGATTTTATCCCGTTTTGAAGGAATGAACTCGCGGCTGAGTGGTAGCGCCTCCGTCTCACACTCCGGAGACCCTGGTCAGATTCCCACCAGCCCATCTTGCAAAGTGTTTTTATTTATGAAGAGCCTCCTGGGATTTATCGCTCACGGCCAACGCCGCTGACGCCGGCACCAACGCCGACGACACCAGCTTTTCTGCGACACGAGCTCCTTACCGCTTTCGCATTAAAATGAATGCGGGACCTTCACGTATGCGTCGCTCGATCCTCGAGTTCCGGTATAGGAGAACGCAGAGAAGGAATTTCGCTTGCGGAGGTTAGACGGAGCAAGAGGAGAGGGCGTGTATGTTTGCGGTAAAGCTCGCCTCCTGAAATCATTGGTTCGTGACACTGAAATATTTCCATCTCGGCTATTAATAAGCCGATTTGAAAACTGTTTGAGGCCTAATGCTCCCTAGAGGACATATGGCATCTTCCAGCGAATAACCAAATTTTATATGGGGCCTCCACCACCAACCACCATGAAACACCACCAACCACCATGAAACCGCGCGTAAGAGACAAATGGAGCTATTTACTTTAAATCTGTTGCATTCAGAATTAAACATGCACACGGAATGAACAAAGCGTGTGCCATAAAGCAAGACCAAGGAGACAGAAACGATACTGCGTGTGTCCCCCGCCACGTCCGACTTGAACTTCGGCTGGCAGCATGCTGTAGCTGTGCTGTCATTGCTTGAAATAGCTATTGCGTCATGGCGCAAGGTGAGTTTTTTTTCCACTCGCCAGAAACCTACGCAGTTCCTGCCCGCGCTAGGAGCGCCTTTCTCCTTTCCCCTTAACCGCCATGGTTAGCAACATCTACGGGTTGTTAATAGGAATGCTTTCGCCGCCACGCCTTAAACGAAATAGCACACCTTTGCTAGCAACGATAAATTTAGCTAAATTCTGTTAGGCATACACAGATGCACTTCTGAGGGCTAGTTACCAGCGGTGCTTGGTTTCGCTCATCCAAACTGCAGGTTCTCCCACCCAAATTATTCCAAACGACAGGCGACTTAATCCCAGCGCAAGTGCCTTTAATCCCAGCAAAACGTCCTTCGAGAATCTTCGAATTCAGAGGCAAGCAAAATTTTGTCAGAATGTTAGGAGTTCAGTCGAGAACAGTGAAGCGCCCATAATCCCTCTTGATCAGCAGCATTCCGACCCTGTCTGCTATATATTTACACACAAAAAAAAGTTTAGTGAAACGGATTCATATAAAGGACAATCAGTAAAAGAAGACTACTATTGTTACACTAAATATAGTGATTCGCGATCACTAGTGACTCAACGCTAACGTTAATTAGTTATAATACTTGAATTAGCATTTTTATGACTTTTCAATTGATATCTGTCACGGTGCGGCATTGTTTGAGTCGGCGAAGCACCGATCAACGGGCGCCAGAAGGTCTTGGGAGTAGGAAACGGCGAGCAAGACGGGTATTGCTGGCCGCTCTGGAAAGCGGCCGAAAAGTCGACGACAGCTTTAGAGATTCATGAAAGGTTTGTCACAGCGCAACACAAGACAAGGACGGAAGAAGGCACGAAACGATGACACCGCGCTTTTGTCCTTGTCTTGTGTTGCGCTGTAACGAACCTTACTATGAATCAACCAACTGGCCTAACTTGCCGTCTTGATGCAGGCTAAGAGATTGTTATTATTTTGTTGCTGTTGTCGGCGTGACCTTACTGACGTCCCGAGAGTCTTTTGTGGGACCCTTGCGCATTGTCTGTCCCGCGCGAGCATTGAGAAGGTTGCTAAGACGGGAGGGGTGGCGAATACACCGAAATATGTGGTGTCTCTGTGAAATTCCGTGCCCACGAATAGCTAACAGTGTATGTCATGAGAAGTCAACCAACAAAGACACCAAGGAAAACATAGGGGAAATTACTTGTACTTACTAACTGAATTTAAAGATGGCAAATTAGTGGCAATGAAGGTGGATGAAAAAACAACTTGCCGCAGGTGGGGAATGATCCCACGTCTTCGCATTAGGCGAGCTATGCTCTAACCAATTGAACTACCTCGGCACGGTTTCTTTCTTAATTTTTGGGCAGTCCTTTGATGAAGCCTCATGAGATCTGTGGCGGTTTAGACATTTCATGACAGGGGCGCACATTTATCCGCGGCGTGTGGCTCAGCGCAGCGGGGGCTCACTGTTTCGTTCTCATAGACACTGCTCACGTGGTCTAGTTATATGCACTTGCGGCTCTGCAGAGGCTTCGAAATGAAAGGCCGGACAGGATGACGAAAGTGGCCTACCTTAACGTGCGACGGCAGGCAGTTGCCCTTCAACAAAATCTTCACGCAACGTGAGTTGCCCAGGCGCAAGACATCAACAATGACGTCATGATCACTCGCTGCTTTAACCAGAATCGGCAAGTCATTGCTGTGGGTGGCCAAGTCTACGTCGTATATGACACCGGTGATGACATCAGAGCCCAGAGGGATGTGATAGCGCATGTGCATACCATCAAGGTATGTTACCTTGCGTGGGGCGCTAAGCGCACCCACATGCAGAACATCAACCGCCAGTACATTCTTGAGGGTGTTCACTCTATAATGTCCGGGATCTCGTTGGGCACCATGGTCTCCAGCTGAATCGAGACAGATTGCCTGTTAACCCTCTCCATCGTGCCATTTCCCAGCCGGTCTCATTATTGAATCAATGTTTTTGTGACATTTCTTTTGACATCCAAGACAGTAATTGAGTGTAAAACTGAGAGAACTTGGCATACTATGTTAGTAACTTATGATCGCCAATATATATGGTCCTATTAGCTAGCAGTATTGTGTCATTACTTAGTTAATTGCCCATTAACGCAGTGTAACTACTGATTGCAGTTCAAAAGGTAACCTGCAACATAATGTTTACATTTCTAAATATCAAATAAATATTTTACCACGTGCCGAAGCTTGAGAAAAAATGGCGCGCGCAGCGTGCCTAATTCTTTGATGACACTCCATAAAGCCATTCGGTCCGCTGCTTCTTGCAGAATCTGAACGTGTCATCTTTGTGCATCATAACTGCACATTCGAGTCAATGAGTTTTAACATGATTGACGAGCCTTCTGCCGTCAATTCAACGACGGTCGAATATTTTGCCCCTGTGGTATTGCTTTGCCGCATAGTTGTTGAACAAAAGCGCCCAAGGAAAAAAATTCAACCAGCTGAATAAAACCATATCAGTGATTGGTGTGCTACGTGGCTCATGTCCCTAAACGTGTCGAAGCGCAGAGTAGTTTCCTTTTCTCGAAAAAATGTTAACTCTCACTTTTCTTATCATCTGGATTCTAACATAGTTGACCACACCACAGAATATAAGTACTTAGGAGTGCTCCTTACACACAATCGTTCACGGACTAAACACATCACCTCCATTTCAGCTAACGCCTCCAGATCATTAGGATTTCTGCGCCGCAACTTAAGAAGTGCGCCTTCACCACTATGAAAACTAGCTTACGTAACTATTGTACAGCGACAAATTGAGTACGCCTCTTGTATACGGTCTCCTCATCAAAATTACCTCATCGAACTCCTGGAGAGCATCCAGAATAGAGCGAGCCATTTCATTTCTAAACATTATAGTAACCAGTCAAGTGTAACCCAAATAAAAATCGATCTTTCGTTGCAACCACTAACTACTCGCCGTGATATATCCCTTCTATTATTACTTCATAGATTTGTTCACACAGTTGGCCTAACCTTATCAAACCTGAAAAAAGCATGCTCGACGTCACAACGACTGAACAATCAGTTCAGCTACACCCGAATTTATGGCAACAAACACGCTTTTAATTTTTCAGCTTTGCCCAATGCGGTCCGTTCATGGAACGCACTGCCAGATACCACTGCATGCCAATCTAAACACACTGCTTTTCGCAATCTGCTAACCGATCAATATGCCGTTTCAACCGTCTGAACACGTCATGTCTATTGTAATTTTCTTGCATTTTTTCTACAAGTTAAAGAATTTCAGTTCTCCCAATTTTTTTAGAACACTTACTACTGTATAACATGCAAAAACGTTTACAATGTTATTATGCTATTATATTGTTGTTTACCATTTATTGCAATTGCTCTACGTATTGTGTTTGCTAATGTATTAATTTTCCATGTTCTGTGCATATTCCTTTCATTATGCTGATGTTTATTTCTTTCCCGATTCCATACTAATATGTTACCGTATTTCGCCCCTTACACTATGCCTTCTCGAAGGCCTGTAAGGTACATGTAAGTAAATAAAAAAAATAAAAATATAGTGCATGCCACTAGAATGCAATTTGCGGTTAAATTCTCGGTGCGCTGCAATCAACATTTTAATAATCACCCCATGCATTTTAAATGCGACAACAGAAGTTTCCCAGGAAAAAAAACTCAGCCAGTGCAATTAAACTAGACGCGACATTAAGCGTGACACCACTGCAGGGATTAAGCGCCTAAAGTGCAATTTACGAAAAACGATTTATTACTGAGCAATCAATTTTCGAAAAATGCTTCCCAAGTGTTACGACCACCGCATCGGCCCAGGGTCGGCGTCGCCGCAGTAGTCGATGTCCCAGATTCCTCGATTTGATATCAGCCCGTATTGCTGTAAAAATTGCAGTAAAAGATTGTGATCGTTAGCAACAGCGAAAGAACGGGGCAATATAGAGATCGTGCAAGAAAAAAGACATTCCGGTCCTGTGAAAGCGGATGTCTAGCGCAGCTGTTGAAAACCATCTCTACAACTGCTGAGGGAGGTATGCAATACTTTATTGCTTTAGAGTAATGGCAATAATGGTTATTTAGAGTAATGGGAGTAAGGGAAATAGCGGTGCCGCAACAACACTGAAATGAGTTGCTAGGCTGGCTATTTTATATACGAAAGGCTAGGGACGTCACTCCCTCCGTCGCAAACTGCGGTCGGCGCGGCATCTTGCGCAACAGTAAATACTCACCCACATGGGGCGATCTTTCTGCAAAAGAAAGCGGCGGCCTAGTGGCCGGCTGCCCGGCGGCGCCCGCCCGGAGGCCGGCGGTCGAAACGCGCGGTTCGCCGCCGATCAAGCCGTGCCATAGAATAAAGAACCAGCTTAAGAGAAGGGAAACTGTGCCTTCCGCGGTGGTACGAAAATGAGCAGCGGCAGCGCATGGAACTTACTTAGGTGGATGCCAGATGGCGCTGCTGAACCAAAAAACGTAGTGTTCCTGTATATGCTCCCGCAGGCAGCAGAGTTGCGCATACCTTTTCCGGCGCCACTCGCACAGCTATTGGCCGAGCGCGAAAAATGACGTCAAATGATCCGCGCCGCTGCGAAGCAAACTTTACGGGTGCATCGCCGACTCATGCGAACTCGTCGTTTCCGTCAGTGCCATCGCCATTGCAATCAGCGGACCGTCGATCGTGCGTTGAGAGGAGCAGCTGCGGGTTTCAGGTGCGGTATTCGACGATGTGAAGTCAAGGACCTTGGTGAAGTGATACGAAACACATCGTACTGGCACTTGTATTGTGCCAGTACGATGCCAAAAATGTGTTGTCAGATTGCAGTCTGCACTGTGTGAATATTTACTCTGCAAGTTTGCCATCTTGATGTGATTAGTGCAATAAAAATAACCTGTTGTTACTCTCAATAGCTTGTTGCCTTTCGATTTTCTTTGAATTCTGCCCCCAAGGTTCAAAGAACCAGCACACTTGGCCTGCTGCCAGCAGCCGTTCATGCATTCCCTTGTATGAAATTAATTTGATCTAAAAGCTCTTGCATCTTGAATCTTCTTCTACTTGCAGATTTGCTGCTACTATACTAATAGCTGATTAGTCTGCGGTGTGAATGAATCGTAAAAGTAAGCGTTGCTTAAAATGTGCGCATGTGAACATTTGAAATGCGCTTAAATCTGTGTCTGCACCGCATGTATCGAAAACGTGCAGCTGTTGTGAACGATGGTTAGTGATAAATGACGCTCTGTTAACGGTCACTGACATAACTGCAGGCGCGATAGCTCTCTTGGCGACGGTCATTAATCGGCTGGTTTCGGCAGCCAAAATGCGCTAAGTGTCCAGCTTACGTGTGTGAAGTTTTAAACACTCTTGAAAACATTTCTTGCTTTCTGACAATGATAAGAGAACTTCATATGCATGCTGAAAATCATTGAACCGCCTTTTGTGGCAACGTACTGCGCGTTTGCGAGCGAACTTTAGAGGTGTTCGAGCCACGTGAGTATTTTATTTTGGGGAATCGAAGGCGGTCCTACCCCCTATTTGTGCGTTCATGTGTGTGTTTGTATATGCGTGTTTACATAGGTACATAGTACAAAGTTTCGGTTGGTTGGAAGCTCACCCCCTCCGACTGCACGAATGACTCATTCGAGCGTAGCTTGTATTAAGAAGTGCCCTTTGCTAAGCGCCTGCGAATAATTGGCGCTTGTAGCTCGCGACCACTAGAGAAAAAGGCGGAACACCGCGCGGCATTTGGCTCCTGCGCGCGCGAGGAGGGGCTTCGCTGCAGAGCTGGATCATGACGGCGAACCTATGCGCAACTCTGCTCCCTGCGGGAGCACATACAGGAACACAAAAAAACGGAAGTACGCTTTTTTTTTTTAAGAGCAAAATTTAATACGGCCGCTTTTCACAGGTGGCGTACGCTAGTTGGTACACCCCGTGCTTGCCCTGCCGGCTATGCGGCATGCCACAATGCCTCGGCTGCCGCGTAGCCGGTGCGTTGTAATTGCCAGGAGACCAAAGAGCCTCTACTGACGCCCATACAAACAAGCCACAAGTGAGTGAACAGAACGTGCGACTGTATTTAGAGAAGGCAAGCAGTGTATATTCTCGAGCAATAGCAGAAATAAAATTTGCACGTCGAGATATGCTGGAATCTGACGCGAGATTGTAAACGGCTCACCGAAGTCGTCGCACATGGTGGTCTGGTAACGAGCGACAACCAGCGGCGCAAGCAGATTGTTCACAGTGTCCCACCTGTTTGCAGCGGCAGTCGCCATTAAAAATGAGCAACTTGCATTGCGAAGCAATCGGGTGATGCAGCCATCTGCTGCCGTAGCCAACACCGCGACATGGACTACCCGGCATTTTAGCGTTTACTCCTTTCCAACCTGCACGTTTCTTTTCTTTCGGGGGCCGCTAATATGAGGCTCACACTTGTTGGCCCACTTTGTCTCAATATGTAGAAGTCGCTTTCGTGGGCGTCACCATCATCAGCCACTTTTGCAGGTCTTTCCAACCATGTGCCTATCAAGGTCATACACTTCGAATCATGTAAGCACGTATGCTGGTCTCCGTTCATGCCTAATCGCGGCCGAGAAAGGCCAGAGGCACAATTTGCCCATGGCTGCAGCAGGAAAGGACGAACGGTGAGCATGAATCGCGTTGTGTGTAAAAACTTGTGAGTCTATATCGCTGTGCAGACTGCAGGAGCAAATGTTTACTTCGAGAATCTACTTCCCAATGCAACTGACCAGGCCGCCATATCCGAGAAGCATTACACGGCGACCGTAATCAAGTGAGATAACAGCGAAATTAAACAGCAATCAATCAGCGCATAAGGTTCAGACAATACGTTATACATTGGCTATGAATCATAAGGCAACAGTGAGCATTCATGTACACGGGTCTCTTACGGTACATTCAGCCGCCTACCTTGAACCGACAGTTGCCGTTGAGGATGAGCAAATTCCATTGCGAAGCAATCGGGTGATGCAGGCATCTGCTGCCGCAACCTACACAGCGACATGGACTACCCGGCATTTTTGCATTAACTCCATGATGAAGTTATATATCTGGAAAGGAGATAGGGTTCCTCGGTTTAACTTTGTAACCATTGCAGTATATGTTTTCACCATGCCTTGCACACGTGTACGGTTAATCGATATGCACCAGTGAATGTCTTTTTTTCCTGTCACGTTTGTTTCCGCTCGTACGGTATATATACATCGATGCGTGTGAAAATAAAATCGATAGTTGAAAGTGAAGCGCTGTCTCTGTGTATCTGTATCGCGCTTATGGACTGTATTATGGATTCTAACCAACGTGTTTTAACCAACGTGTTTTAACCAAGTTTGCAATAACTCCTTTCCAACCTGCATGTTTCTTTTCTTTCGGGAGCTACTAACGTGTGGCTCGCACTTAGTGCCCCACTTTGTCCCAATATGGACAAATCGGTTCCGTGGGCATCAATTCCGACAGCCACTTTTGCGGGCCTTTTCACCCATGTGGCTATCAACTTCATACACTTCGAACAATCTAAGCACGTAGGCTGGTGTCAGTTCTGAGCAAATCATGGCCGAGGTAGGCCACAAACACAATATGCCCATGGCTGCAGCAGGAAAGAACGAACTGGGAGCACCAGTGACGGTGCGTGTATACTGGGAGTATGTCGCTGCGCAGACTGCAGCAGCAAATGCTTACCTCGAGAGACTGCTTACTAATGCAATTTAACAGACCCCCACATCCAAGAAACGTAGCACAGTTACCACAACCAAGTGGGGCAGCAAAACCAGATTCTGCAATCAATCACTTCAGTGTAGCTTGCGCAATGACCCAGGCTATTGAGGAAGAAGAGCAATCATCAACGAGACTAGGAACATGGAAGATGAGAAAGCTTGCATTCAAGAAAGAAGCCACTCTGCTCTGCAAGCATTGAAGACTAAAATCATCAAAATAAGTAAAATGGTGCATAGATCATGGTGCATAGGTTAATGCAAGACACATGCTGATGCTGTATCAGCTATTTCAGGAGAGGAATAGTGCAGAACAACATACACTGGAAGATACTGCTACAGATATGTTACGCTACTAGACAGTGACTGGTATTAAGTATCAGTGAAGAATCGATTGACCTTTATGTTTGGATGAGGATGAATGATCTTTAACGAGAATGGGCAATGAAAAAGCTTGCATTTATAGAAGAAAAATTACACTTGGCACAAATGGAATTGACATGGCCAGAAAGCTGATTAAGGGCAAACTGACCGAATTCTTTTGGCCAGCGTCGTCCGTGCTTGGTCAGAAGTTGCAGGTGCATCTGAACATGAAGAATTTCTAAAAGTTCTTTTTGCCTGGATAGATGGAGTTACCTGGATGACTCGGCCAAATGTCCGCGCTTGTGGACTGGTGGCTGAAGCGCTTTTTAGTCTTCACACAGTCCTCTGCAGACTTTATATCACATCCAAATTATTCTGCATACGCTTCTTTGTCCGTGGTGTAAAAGCCCTGTAAATTCGGCTTCAGCGCCTTCCTATTGGTGTAGATGAGAGCTCCTGTCATGACCAAGATGTGCTTGGCATAGACTCTGTTGGGGCAGGACAGTGACACATGAGATACAGCACAGATTAGCCGAACTCATGTAGTGTTTTATTTTATGTTCGAACCAATAATACTGCACCATAAATATGAAGAACCATTCATATCTGCTGCAAACAAATGACATGTATCGCAAAACTAGCAAGCCAATACAGCATACATCAATCAGAGTTATTTCTGAACCAGGTGTTGTTTACCTTGTAGTAGCAGCCAAAGCCCACAGAATGGCCTTGTTGTAGCTGGCAGCAGCTTCTGTTTAGTGCATAGAGTGTGTTGCTTTATACTGATGCGTTCCCCATTACTGCATGTCTGGAATAGAAATTCTGACTGCATCAGAAATTTAAAAAGCACAATTTTGCAATATGAAATGCAAAAAAGTATGACATATATATTATAATGCTTTGCGACTACGGAACACATGCAAATGTACACTGTCTGTTCTAGGGTGCTTAAGCAGCATGTTAAATAAATATTGCAATTGTCCATAAAATAGATGTCTGCCTAACTGCAATACATGTCAACAGCTTAAGTATTATTAGGATGACAAATGAGAACATTTGTGCACTCATTTATACACTAGAAGAGATCACACTGCTGGTTCCACAAGCAAATGCATGAAAGTCTTGACACCATTAGAAGGTATGCATTCTTTTTCTACACGAACGCAACACACAACTTCACTACTGCAAAAATAAATGCCCTACGGTAAACCAAACTGAACAGCAAGAACATTTGAAACTAATGAAATATGGGGGAAATATGGGTGAATTGTCATGCGTGCAACAGTTTAATACATTAAATTCTGTACTTTCACTTCATTTCTCCAAATG
This sequence comes from Dermacentor albipictus, assembly GCF_038994185.2. Lineage (NCBI taxonomy): Eukaryota > Metazoa > Arthropoda > Arachnida > Ixodida > Ixodidae > Dermacentor > Dermacentor albipictus. The sequence continues at coordinate 1,472,761 of NW_027225571.1, read as the reverse complement.
ATTATTCAGTTTTGTGGACGAAAGAAGTTGCCGGCGGACTCGAAAAAAAGTTTTGTATTTATATTGATCAGGCTACTCAGTCACCTATGGCCAAGGCTACAATAAGAAGAAAAATGAGACGCGCGTTCTGATATCCGTCTTTCTTTCCTGATTGTGTGTGTATAACGACAGCCTTGCAAGTAAAGGTTTGTTTAGGAAACAGCAACTGAGGATCCTGAGTGCCCATATGTAATGCAGGATCTAGTTCGTTAACTTGTACCCGCCTCTAACTTAATGAGATGGATATTATATAACGACTGAAGCAGCTGTGTTAAACGACTCACCGTTATTGCCGTTGTCAGACGCAGCAGAATCCAGCTCCCGTTTCGATGCGGACGTGCTCCAAATGGCTGAACACCGAAGCCTAGCTTTCGGACTTACATGGCCGCTTGCAAGCACGTCACTTCAACCCAAGTTAAATACCGCGAGTCTTTGAAGCGCAATATAAACAAGTTTTAGCAACAAAGAAGCAACCAGTCTGAGTGCACGAACGAATGAATCCGTACCACCGTGCACACGAAAATAGCGGCAAAAATTTTACATCCCGCCCAGAGGTCACGTGAAAGATCGATTATTCCGAACGCTATTTGCGTTTATAGTGACAAAGAAACAATAAACTTAATAATAAAGAGTACAATATCTAATTAGTTGGACGTAGTAGTTCTGCGGAAACCCGCAAGGTGGAGAGAAGTAATGAATAAAGGGAAAATCAGACATCCACCCGTTCGTAGCAATTGCTACGAAGGAAACCCATATATGGGTTCCTCGAAAGGAAAGCCTCAGAGTTGAAGAAAAATTCGTACAGGTTCGGGGCTCGAACCTGGGACCCCCGCCTTTCCGGGGCAGCCGCTCTACCATCTGAGCTAACCAGGCAACCAGCAGTTGGCCAGGCGAAGGCGAATTCTCGACAACACTAGTTTGACGTAGTAGTTCTGCGGAAACCCGCAAGGCTTTTCTTTCGAGGAACCCGTATGGGTTTCCTTTGTAGCAATTGCTACGAACGATTCAAAACCGGCATTACAGTGCCCGCAGTCAGTTCTCCGACACGGATGTCATGACCAATTGACATACAAAGTCATGAAACTTTACCATGATGCCCAACAAAAAGGTCACGAGGTCGTTTTTCAATGGGTACCTGGTCACTATGGCATCAGTGCCAATGATTCTCCCGATAACGCTGCCCGCACAGTACATCAAGAAGAGCACAGCGTACCAATTCCGCTTTCGAGGACTGACGCTGCAAGGCAGCTTAGACACCTGGGACGCAGTCTCACAGTCACCGAGTGGAACTCGCCAAACTTATGACTTACGCGACTGCATCGACTAAACCCCTCCCTGCAACTCCGACCTCCACTCGGACTTCCTCGGCGTGAAACTGCGCTTCTCTGCCGCCTTTGGTTAGGAGTGGCCTTCACAAAGGCATACTCTACATTAATTGGAGTCACTGACAGCGCAGCATGCGAGGTCTGTGGCACCGAAGAAAACATCGACCACCTGCTGTGCCGCTGTCCAAGATATGCCCCAGAGAGACAACAACTTGTCAAAGCTTTCCAAAAACTGGACAATCGACCGCTTTCTGTGCAAGTGCTGCTGGAACACCACCCGCATCGCCCGTCGGCCCATAAAGCGGTGAAGGCGCTTTTGTGTTTCTTAAGGACGACGGGTTTGTGCGACCATCTGTGACTATTAATGCAGTTTCTGTAAGAACACACGCGTCAGCGAACTCGCCGCAATTTCCTTCTTTCCCTCCCTCCTCTCTCTCCCTCTGATCTTTGTTTTCCCCTTTCCGATTCCCCCGGTGTAGGGTAGCCAACCGGATGTTATTCTGGTTAACCTCCCTGCCTTCTACTTTTCTCTTCCCTCCCTCCTTGCTACGAACGGGTGGATGTCTGATTTTCCCTTTATTCAATATCTAATTAGCAATGATAATTTAGCTCGCTTTTTATGTAATAATAATGCTTTGGTAACTGTAGGAAGAAGATTGTAAGACAAAATTCCGCTTATTACGGCGCCTTTAGCGGGAAATATTGGAACTAACGTAAGCATTCCGAAGTGATCCTACTACGCAGGTTTTATTGGCAGCGGCCCGCGGTCGATTTTTCCGCCCTATGTGGCCATTTGTTGAACTTGTGAGTGTGGTACCCCTGGCCGTGCGTGATATTGTCACCGGCGGCCAGCCGCCCGCCGGAAGCGGCGAATGCAGGCGGGCAGCGTGGACTAATCAGGGCTCGACTCCATCCGACTTCCGCTTCAAATCATGGCGGCGGCTCCCTGGCGGGCGCCGCCTGTTTTTCGTTGCATGCGTGTGTGCAGAGCAATCATTATCGAGAAACGCATGCGGGGAGTGCTGCGCGTTTCGCATTGCTATCAGGAGCGCCTTATCACCAATTTTGTGGTTCGGATGATTGTTTGATGCTTGGTCTTTATTGAAACGAATAGGTGTTCTGTATGTGCATGCGTGATCCCAACAAATGTATGCACTGTACGCTTCACTTTTCTGACTATAGTGTCCTTGTGTATGGTGCCCCTCCCACACGTACTCAGTGCTTACTCTCTCCCTTTCTTCCTCTTTCTTTTCCCCTTTCCCTCACCCCCAGTGTAGGGTAGCAAACCGGATGCTGTTCTGGCTGACCTCCCTGCCTTTCCTACCCTTGTTTTCTCTCTCTCTCTCTTGAAGCCTCTGCCTCACGGGGTACGAGCCACAGCTCCCGGCCGTGCACTGCCGTCGGGATCGGCCCGCATTTTTGCTGACGGAGGCGGACACAAAAAATGCCGGCGAAGTAGAGGCTAACAGCTTCCCTGCAAAAAAAAAAAGAGAAAAAGACAGGTCAACGGGACGTGCGTTACGTTTTCTGTACTACACCGTCAAAAGGAGTTGAAGGGTGAACAAAGGTTGGAACAAGGAAGATGTGAGAGGACGGGGACAATTGCAGGGCGCTCATGTCGGGCTACCCATCACGCCTACAATCGATCGCTATAAGGCCTATTGATTTTGATAAATTGCAGTCAATTTCGAAAAACGATGTGCGCGCGTTGTTTTCAGAGCCTGCGACGCATACTACGCATGTACCAAAGAATCTTCCTCTCTGAAAATGGCCTGGAATCCGGTTCGTATAACGCACTACGAAGAACGTCGTGCGTGGCGTCCTAACAAGAACAAAGTTGAAACCCATTTTCTATTGCATCTGTACAGCTGCAGGGCTCGCCCATGAAGGTATCTGTCGTTCCAATGACGAACAAGTAGGCTTTCGTGAACGGCACAATAAAAAGTAGAAGAACAAAGCGCCTCCTCTTCGGTCACGTCCCTGTGTTATTTCTCACGTTAGAACGCATACCAACCAGCTCAAATAGGCGCCCTGAAAAGGTGGTGAGAAGCCGTTTGTTTAAAAAACTTGTTAACTGTTCTAACCGAGACAGCCGGCGCTGATATAGAATGCAGGTTTCAGAAGTTCACAGACAACGACTGGAAACTATAGAGGCAATGCACGCCATAAAAGGCGTATCGCACACTTTGAGAGCTGCACAAAAATTAAGCCGTACACAGGTGCGCTCACTGGTACGACATTGTCAATCAAACTTCCGTGCTATACGAACTGGGGCCTCAGCTGGCACATTCCCTATAAACGGATGGCTAAAATATAGGAAAATCAAAGAAGCTGTCGAATGTCATACGCTATGGCAAAGCGACCTGAGTACATTGGAGATACCTATACAAGAGCCGTCATTATAGGTAACTTGTTTTATGTCGTGCTGTTTTGTTTTATTAAATAGAATACAGGTGCGCTCACTAGCACTACTTAGCCGGTAACATGCAGAGCTACATAAGTCTATTCGGCGAGAAACCTTGATCTTGTACGAACGCCGTCTCGCGAAACCCCGATGGGCTCGTCAAGTAAACCTTCGCTTTAAAAAAATAATAGACAAAAAAGTTGCAATTTCGCCCATATTGTAAAGCAGCAACGCAGATAGCTCTCGCAATAGTGCACGCAGTGAAGCCGTGACCATTGGCACGCGTCGGCAAGCTTCGGCACGTGCCAAAGCGTGAAAAGCGTCGATCGGAAACAGGGTGCAGCGTGGTGACGCGCAGAGATTTTGTCGCCTGTCGATGCTAGAAGTTCGCCGACGCGTGGCGACGCTTCGCCGGCGTGCACCAATCAAGGGCTGCAATGCGCCGCTGGCGTCAACCAATCGGCGGCTGTGAGGCCTTCGGCTGCTATGCTTGTGATGACCGGCAATGCGAAGACACCGGCACCAGCGATCGTCCGAGTTCTTTCGACGCACGACGCGCGCCACATTGTTCCTGCAAGACAATGTTGTGATAGTAGGCCGACAAGGACACAACCGACGACCGTGGGCTGTGGCATTGCGACCTGGATCACAACCGACTTGAACGCAGGGGGAGTAGATTTTGATAAAGAGAAAGGAGGAGAGGTCGGCCTGGAGAGCGTGTCTCTAGCCTGCTACTCCTCACTAGGGAAAGGGGAAATGGGAAATATAGGGAAAGGTAGGTTCCGGGTGATTATGTTATGGTGCAATGAGATACTATATACACGTTGTCCAATATGCAGACGCGCACTGTAGACGCAATACACGCACGAGTAATCTTGTCCACGCAAAAAGTAATCTTGTTACAAAAAGGTAATGCGCAAACAAATTTCGCGCTGACTGCACGTCTCACAGGTTCTAGAGGCAATCGTCTAAACCAGTCTCACTTAGAAAGTTCAAAAAGGATTTTATGGCACGCTGGGCACAGTCAACACTCCTCCACGCGCCCAAAAGCTTTTCTTCTGAAAAGGGGCGGGAGTCCAAGCAGTCAACAGTAGATTTGAGCGGTCTTCGTTCGGCCGCATATTGAGGGCACGCGCAAAGTACGTGAGCTATTGTCTCGGGAGTGTGAAAGACGCTACAGTAAGGGTCCCGTGCTTGTCCAGTCTTGTGAAGGTATCGGTGGGTGTATGCCACACCCAGCCGTAATCGATGAATGAGTATTTCCTGGCCTCTCCGCAACAGAAGTGTAAGCAGGAATTGTAAGCCAGCGTCAGGACTATGGAGGCGCTCTTGCCGATGTTCGGGGATGTCCAAATGTCGCGCCATATAAGTTTTGATAGAGTTGTGGAGCAAGGTGTTAATGTCATACCGCGAAAAATGAATTTGTATATAGTTCCGTCAATGTGCGCCTTTTTTTGCTTCCGCGTCAGCCTGTTCATTTCCACGACTTGAACGACGCCAACAAATCCAATTAACCTGCCCACTGGGTTCCGCCGGTCTCAGTGCGATCGTCTGCTAAAATATCCAACCAAATCACGATTGCCGCAACGTCAGTGCTTGGTGTATGTGTATTTTCTTGTGCTCAAAACGAATGGAAACATGGCTCCGAACACCAAAGTCTGGATAATCAGCAGTCGCCTACCGCCGATGTTGTTTACGTTACGCGTAGGCCAAGTGCGTCCATCGAGTTCGTAACTGGCGAGTGAACAAGCCCAGCTAAGAAACTCTGCGCTGTTTCCAGTGGTAAAGATAACTTTCGAAAGCGAAATACGTTAGTAGCCGAACAATGGGAAGTATGTACATCATGAGCCATGCCACCCGTTTCCACTGGCAGTGCGCTCTTCTATTCAGCATGTGAATCCAGTTCAGTACAAGTACACTGTAGTCCTTCACTAACTTCTTTTCAAGTGCATGGGCTAGTTGGGGATAAATTGCTCGTGCAGCACTCAAGAACACTGACGCACTGAAGGAAACATGACACAGCGCAGTCACGTGTGAGTCAGTGTGTCTTTATACTTCAGCACTGCAAAAAGAAATTGTCTGTTTGCAAGATGTGCACCGTGAGCACTGCATAAGAGGACCTGCATCATGCACGACCTGTGCATGCAGCCGCGTATACCAGGATTGCTTCAATGACTGCTTGAGAAGCAGCAAGTACTGAGTCGCTGAAACTAATTGGTTTTTATCTCTTTTCTTTTTTTCTTTTTCTTTTTGTTTATGGAAAGAGCAGATGGTGTGAGTGCATTGCGGGGAAGGTGAAAAGATGTCATCAGTGCTTTGTGCAGTCGGTATGCTTAAACTGCCCAAATCTCTTCAGCTTCCATCAAAATGTATTTCGCTGCGATCAACTCAAAACCAAGTTCCTTATGCATCTTCGCAGAATGTCTTGATTAACAAGTTACCACTTCCACTGCAGCTTTATGCCAATGTACAGCATATTCACTTGAAATAAACACATTCCGGAAAGATGAACGACTGGGCCTACAATAACAATTTTGTAGTAGCACTGCAAAAAGAACTGCCATGCGTATAAACTGCAGCAAAACTGCTGCGTGTCTAACCTACTTCCTCAGAGGCATCCCTATGAAGACTACCCGGGCCCTTCCAATTCTGGGTCTAACATTCAGCCCCCCTCTCGACTCTTCTGCATATGTCACCAGCACTGTATCTAAGGATCATCGCATTCTTGGTTTTGTGTCCCATGTCTCCCGTACCTGTCTACCGGAAGTTTTCCGAGCGCTCTTCACTTCTATGATTCTGCCAGAGCTTGAGTACTCCTCACCAGAAAAGTCCCTGTACCAAACTTGTGTCACTGACAAACTTTATTAGGTTCAGCGCTGGGCAACACGCACCCCCGTACTCCCTTCATTTCGGTAGTCGAAAGCTCATGCCGGCCGGCGACGATTGCCTCAAATCCCTCAAGTGGCACACCCTGCAATACCAACGCAACATTGTACTAGTGAGCCTACTCTGCATGGTGCTTGACGGCTTTCTGGACAGCACTCATCTTTCTTCTTCAGTCCGTCGGAACAAACGGTGAGCAGAGTCTGAGCCCCCTCACGCCTGTACGGCCCGACAGCGCTACTCCATGCTTATATCTGGCATGCAGAGCTTTCTCTCCATCACCCTGGCCATTCGGACTCCCCTGCCTTTCTACCGGACGGAACTGGCACTCCTGCGTGTTGTGCACCCGTCGGCTGTGAGCGTGCATGCCGTGCTCTGCGATTGAGCAAGTGTGTGTGTGTGTGTGTGTGTGTGTGTGTGTGTGTGTGTGTGCGCGTGTGTGCGCGTGTGTGTGTGTGTGTGCACGTGGAGAGGGGGGTGTCTTCTGCAGGCTGCTAATTCCTGCTCTAGATGACTGGCTATCAGACACTATAGCGTACAGGCATAAGCTTTTTTTTAGTCTTGCGAGCTGTCTACAGTACCATGATACCACTAAGATTATTATTATTATTATTATTATTATTATTATTATTAGGCCCGTTTCTTTGTATTGTGTTTGGATGTGTGTCAATAAATATTATTATTATTATTATTATTATTATTATTATTATTATTATTATTATTATTATTATTATTATTATTATTATTATTAGAATCATCCCTACGACCACATTGAATGTGTCGAAGCCAGCGTGATTCGTATGCAAAATATGTCTTGAGCTTCGTGCGCTCTCCCTCTTTGAAGAGACCGCCAGAGATTTATGTCTTCTAGATGAAAATGGTGATGCCTGTAACCCTGCTGATGCCTTTGCAGAACATGTGTTCTGTATATAGTGTGAAAAATGCTTCAAGTAACCTTCCTTTTCAGTCTGGCACGGTGTGTACGCTATCAGTCAATGAAGGCCTTGTTTTCAAGTGCATGAAGCGCCTCAAGCCTTCTATTTCTTGAGGTGCTGGTGGTATTCCTCCCACACTACTTCGTATGTATGGAAACATACTTGTTCCCTGTTCTCACAAGGATCTTCAATAGATCCCTAATGTCTAGTACATTTTCTAGGACTCGTAGCATAGACATTTCCCGTGCACAAATCGGGTGCTAGACATGGAGTTACTAACTGCCGGCCTATATCTATCCTCAGCACTGTGTCAAAAGTGCTTATATGGGTATTGCATTCCTTGCTTTCACTTATTGTTAAGAACATTTTATTAAATGTAGAGCATGGCTTAGTGTGCAGACGACGTAAGGCTGTTTGAGACTGTCAACAGTATTTATCACTACACCGACCTCCAAAAAGAAATTGTTCAAATGCGTCCAGAATAAATTGATACCTATCTCCAAACACCACTTTTGTCATTCTGGCGACTATAGTTCAGCCTTCTCGATATATCTCAAGTCGCACCTCTAGACTAAACACTTAATTAAAGAGACCTCTTGTTTATGTATAAGGTGGTCCGTGGCATTATACATTCCCCAAAGCTTCCTGATCATTTGCAATTTTTCGTGCTGCAACAGTATACCTGGCAGCGTTCCGCATTCTCAGCCTGGACTTGTGCAATTAAAGACTGCCCTATATATGGCTCGACTTCAAAAAAAAAGTAATGAGAATTGTGCCTGTATTGACTGTATTGACTGTAGTGCCTGTATTGAGTTCATTTCCTGTGTTTCGTATATATGTAGATAATTATATTGTATGATTAACTGCCTTTTAAGCTTGCTCGTTTTGTTTTCCCTATTTGTTTCTCTATCTCGCATTGTCTACCACATTTATGTTGTTTGTATATTTTGGCTCGCATATTGCTTTTTAAGTCCACCAGTACGAATGCATTCTAGCTGTTCATGGGCACTATAATAACCATTTATTTATTTATTTATTTATTTATTTATTTATTATTTTTTTTATATTTGTATTTAAAATCGCATTTTTTAAGCAAGTACTAGTATATGATATTTCCAGTGTTCTGGAATCAACTGTTAAAATAAATCTTTTTGCCGACGATTGTTTGCTTTATTCTACAGTGGCAGTTAAAACCGACCAAAGTAAAATTAATCGATGCCTCCAAGGTTTACATGACTGGTGCATAAAATGGGGAATGGAAATAAATTATTCGAAATCGATATTTACTCATATAACATGGTGGTAAACCGCGCCTTCCTTTGATTATAAAATTGGTGACAACTCTTTGTTGAATGTAGTACGTAGCTTCAGGTGCTTAGGGTTGATATTGATCATGACTTGCGCTGGCGCCTCCAGCTGGATGGGGTCTGCTCTAGGGCTTACAGGGAACTGTTATTTTTGAGAAAAAAGTTGCAGCACGCGCCAGCACGTTTGAAGCTAATTGCGTCCAAAACATTTGTTTGCCCGGTTTTGGAGTACGCCTCTCCAGTGTGGAGCCCTCACCAACTGTACTTGCGAGATAAACTCGAAAAAATTCAGAGAACCGCTATGCGTTTTGTTTGTTCGCGTTATCGTAGAGCCGATTCTGTAACGCACATGTTGAAATGTTGCGACTTGGAACTGCATGTACACGACGAGAAAAACAACGAATGAAATTGTTTTTCCAGATAACGAGAAATCAAATACGAACAAACAAAGAAACATACATTCGCCCCCCTGTAAAGCACAATGCGCGTTTAAACCACAGTGCTCGTGTACAGCCTTATAAAACACGCCTTGGCGGTTTTCGATGCTCGTTCTTCCCTTCGTGTATTAATATATGGAATGGCTTTCGGACTGCACTGTAACAGCACAAAATGTTAAAGAATTTTATATTAAACTAGAATTGTATTACAGGCGACGTGATAATTAAGAATTGATCATGCTTACTGTTATTCTTGCATTTCTACCAGACCTTACGCGTGTATACTTATTCATTCTCCCTGTTATTTGTGTTTGACAATGCTGTATTGTTGTATTGTCGGTGCTGAAATTTATCTTTTCATTTGACAATTAATCTCCTGTAATGGCCCTCAAATGAGGGCTATACTATTCCTAAATAAACAAATAAATAAATAAATAAATAAATATATATGATTTCAGTGCAGTAGCTTTCGTGCAATATTTTTATAATGCGACAATTATAAAAAATGAAGCGTGAATTAAGAAAGCTCAATAAAACGCTATGTGCCTGATCATATGCAGGTTGCTATTAATTACTTTTGAAGTTTAATACTGCTTGGCTATGGTTTCCAGTGTTGTGCAATAAGATAATATGCCACAGCAACAATTGCATGTCTCGGAGACCAAATTGAATCTATTTCCTGGGCAAAACATCACAGTAGGCTGAAAACAATAAACTGCTATTTTCTTTTTGTGTGTGTGGTGACTAGAAGAGAAAATAACTAGTTGATATGTATATATATTTATATATATATATATATTTATATATATATATATATATATATATATATATATATATATATATATATATATATATACAGCTACCACGACGTGTATTCCGCGTCGAAGATGCGGCGAACCGACCACGCTCACATCACGGATCACACTTAAGAGCAAGCAAGCCCACAAGCGATGATGAAGCAGAACCCAATGAAGAAAGAAGCAGATAAGCAGAACCCAATATATATATATATATATATATATATATATATATATATATATATATATATATATATATATATATATATATATACATATATATATATATATATATATATATATATATATATATATATATATATATATATATATATATATATATATATATATATATATACATATATATATATATAAACGGAAATTAGCTACCCCCAAAGATTTGAATAAGTCTTCAATCATAGGACTTGACCAAGCGCAACAAAAGACACCTACTAAACCTGCCTATTCTCCAGTTTGTATTGTCTGACGCTATGCCATTTCATTATTGTCGAGAAAGACAGGCTTGACATGTTGAAACCAGTTACAGTGGAACATAGGCTTGACAGAGCGTAGCCATACACTCAATGCTGCTCAATGTGAAGGTCTACCGATGCGGTGTGGAAGCTTTAAAACAACCTAGAAAAATAAATCAGATAATCCGTGGGCAAGATCAGAGAGAAACAAGAATTGGGAGATAAGCTACGAAATACGTAAATTTTGGGTGTAGTAGATGTTCTTTCTTTTTCAACGCTACAGGCGTATTAATTATTTTCGCAGATTTTCTCTGAACACACTTTTTCACGTTTCTTTCATGCACCAACAAGCGCAATTAGATTGACACGTATGCTCCTTTTTCTGCATCCGGTGACTGTATTTCGCCGGCTAACAAATGCTAAACAGTGTCGCTCGGCGCAGGACGCGCCTGCACGTATCGGACGTTTCGCGAACGTTATCGATGGTTCTGTCGGTTGTATGTTGTCGACGAACCTTGTATTTCGTGCGTAAAACGAATTGTGTAGTAGTTTACGGAAGGTGCCCGGGCACCAGCGAATGCGCTGGAACTTTCGACGACTTAAATATGAGAGCCGACGCGCCTTAGCTGCAGATGAGATTTTCGACGACCGCCGACTTTGCTCGCCAGTTTCGTTGCGATTGAGCGTTACTTGTTTTGCTGGCCACAAGTTTGCCCTTTTTTATAAAGAGTTAAATTTGTAACTTCTAGTTCTGACTTTGCATCATTCTACGCCGTCCCTGCAACGTCACAATGTTTCTAATCGAGATATTTCAATGATACTTTGCGGGCCTAATTCCTACATAATTGGCTGTGCAATGAGCCACCAAAAATGAAATTGTACTACAACTTTTGATACAATATGGCATGGCCGTGCAGGTGTTTGCAAAGCTATCTTGTAGACAGACGACGCGCGAGCGCTGATGTCAATATTTTGTGCGCTAGTGTCACTTCAAAGGCAAAAAGAAACTGTTGCGGCAGACATACATTCATTATTCAAACGTGTTCTTTATATCTAAAAGAGCATACAAATCACTAACCTATTGTTTCAAGCATAATTTACAACTGGCTGTTTTAGGTCGGATGGTTGACGACAAAATGGTCCAGCAACAGTGCACCGCGGCCGAGGAGCAAGCGTCGGCGCGCGTCAGAGCTAGTGTCCACTGGTTGCGTGCCCTTTTCCTTCTACCGACGCGAAGTGACGCGCTCGTTTGTCGGCGCGTGCTGAAGCGTACCGCGGGATGCCAGTGGTCGTCCCTTAAGTCGTGCGCAATTTCGTCTGTCTCGCAGCCGCCACAGGGAGAAAAGGAGGCGGAAGACGGGGAGGGTTGTCCATTGCGAGCTCCCCACTTCATACAGCGCAAACCTTCGGGCGCCACGAAGCTCAAGGGCGCCAACACGTGCATATTAAAAAAATGGTATAATAATTGGCGTTCGTCAACGAACGCGCACCTATACTCGGTTGCGCTTTAGCACGCGCCCTTTGCATCTGCGCCTGTCGGCCGTGAATGTCCGACTATGTCCCAGCTAACCTTAGCCAGAGTTTCACCATCATCATCAGCCTGGTTACGCCCACTGCAAGGCAAAGGCCTCCCCCATACTTCTCCAACTACCCCGGCCATGTACTAATTGTGGCCATGTTGTCCCTGCAAACTTCTTAATCGCATCCGCCCACCTAAGTTTCTGCCGCCCCCTGCTACTCTTCCCTTCCCTTGGAATCCAGTCTGTAACACTTAATGACCACCGGCTATTTTCCCTCCTCATTACATGTCCTGCCCACGACCATTTCTTTTTCTTGATTTCAACTAAGATGCCATTAACTCGCGTTTCTTCCCTCACCGAATCTGCTCTTTGCTTAGCCCTTAACGTAACACCCATCATTCTTCTTTCCATAGCTCGTTGCGTCGTCCTCAATTTCAGCAGAACCCTTTTCGTAAGCCTCCAGGTTTCTGCCCCGTACGTGAGTACTGGTAGACAGCTGTTATACACTTTTCTCTTGAGGGTCAATGGCAATCTGCTGTTCATGATCTGAGAATGCCTGCCAAGCGCACCCCAGCCCATTCTTATTCCTCTGATTATTTCAGTCTCATGAACCGGATCCGCAATCACTACCTGTCCTAAGTAGTTGCAGTGCCTCGCTATGGCTATCATAAACTGCTGTTCTCTTCCGAGGCTGTTAAACATTACTTTAGTTTTCTGCAGATTAATCTTTAGATCCACCCTTTTGTTTTGCCTCTCCTGGTCACTGACCATGCATTGCAATTGGTCCCCTGAGTTACTAAGCAAGGCAATATCATCAGCGAATCACAAGTTACTAAGGTATTTTCCATTAACTCTTATCCCCAATTCTTCCCAATCCAGGTCTCTGAATACCTGCTGTAAACAAGCTGTGAATAGCATTGGAGAGATCGTACGATCGTATCTCCCTCTCTGACGCCTTTGTTCATTGGGATTTTGTTGCTTTCTTTATAAGGGCTGTATGGAGGCCAGAGTTTAAAAGTATGCAAATTCCACGTAGCTGGACGAAAACTAAATTAATTAAATTAAATTGAATTAAATTCTTAAATAATTAATCAGCCTCTCGAACACTATAATTAGATGAAAAGTCTCAATGAGGAAATTGTAGAGCGACATGAAAAACTCCCGATACTGCTTTTTGTTGCTTAATACGAGCTACGTAAACGTGTTTTTCCGAGCGGGAAAGAAGCCCACAAATGCAAGCAAAGTGCCTCGAGCGGCCAGTCGCGCGGCACTTTTGCGTGCACATGCGTTATGTAGGGTTAGCTCAATTCAAAGTTCGTTCCCAAGGTTAGTTCTAGTAGTAAAAAACATTGATACCCAAGAAACTGGATGGGGAAACGGTGCCGCGGTATCTCAATTGGTTAGAGCACCGCACGCGTAATGCGAAGACGTGGGATCGTTCCCCACCTGCACCAAGTTGTTTTTTTCATCCACTTTCATTTCCATTAATTTATTCTTTCTTTAATTCAATGAATAAGTACAAGTCATTTCCCCTATGTTGTCCTTGATTCATTTGTAATACACGCGGAAGGCTTCGGGTTATCGTTCATAACCACTGCAGTCATTCTGGCAATCTTTGTAGTCTTCGGATAAGTACTTCGTCATTTTATGATTGACGAGAAAATCAGAACAACTTTCATGAACCACTTCGGTAGCAGCGAAAGCTTTCTGGCTTAATATATTCCATGCAAATCTCTTAAAGAGCACAGACGTGATGTTGAAGGTCATATTTGGCAAGAACGCGTTTTTTGAGAACCGAAAAAAAGCGCGTCGACGCCGACTCTCATTTACAAGAAAAATCCCATTGCGTGAGTGTCGCCATGTACGTATGATGCTGCTGTGATACTTGCAGTGACCCAAGCTGACGTCAGAAATGGTTCATTGAAGAGCGACAGATGCCCGCTGGCCCCTGGGGCAAATACCAAGTGGCACACACCCAGCGGCCCCATGGATGTATTTTTCATATTTTTCACATTTTTACACATGTACCTTTATACATTTTTCACACATCGTCGGTGATTTTTTTTTCTTGAGCTTCCCCTATTTACATGATTAGGTACGCGACAATGTTAACGTCCAAAGCAAAATAAGATCTGGAATATAAATGCTTGAGCTCCACATCTTAGCTTACCGCGGTGAGCTCTGTTGGCGGGGTGCATTTGCATCGCAATTTGCACGAGTTTTCTTAATTATATATTATCTGATGCCATGAATGTGGCACCAGAAAATTTCCCCTATGTGGTCCTTGGTGTCTTTTGTTGACTTCTTTTGATATGCCTAGTAAAAATCGGGCCCCTCGGTTAACTCCCTTTCTTCTCGTTCATTACATAGCGAGGGTCTCGAATCCGGCAGCATTGATGCCTTCAGGGAGCATGTGTGGGTTTATTGATCAGTTGCCTTCACCTAGAAAGATCACGTACTCATGACGCCTGTGGCAGAAAGAATGTTTCACATCCGCCGTCGATGTCTAAACATATCTATCTATCTATCTATCTATCTATCTATCTATCTATCTATCTATCTATCTATCTATCTATCTATCTATCTATCTATCTATCTATCTATCTATCTATCTATCTATCTATCTATCTATCTATCTATCTATCTATCTATCTATCTATCTATCTATCTATCTATCTATCTATCTATCTATCTATCTATCTATCTATCTATCTATCTATCTATCTATCTATCTATCTATCTATCTAACCATTTTCCCGTCAACCTGGGTCACTGTATAGTCTGTGGTCCAATGGTCAGCGCATCTGGCTGCTGTGCTGAGGTAATAGGGTCAGGAACCAACCATCGAATCAAGAGGATAAGACTGTTGGGTTAGTTGGTACTGCATAACTTGAAGAGAAAGTGCAAAATATCACGTAGGAAAACAGAGGGGAACGAAGATACAGCGCTATAAACAACTAAATATTTATTGCACATGGTTACCCCATATACAGTATACCATAGTACAACAGGAAGAATAAAAAGTCATCGTGGCAACATAGATTACTTTTCGGCAAAATCATCCACCATAGGTCGCTACCGTGATGGGAACAAGATTTCTTTTTTTGACCGCAGAACAGATGGGTAACTTGCAGAGTTATCGTTTCTAATCATTTCGAATGCCTCGATGATTTCCCTGGTCACTTCAAAGCAGATCAAGTGGCCAGGGGTCAAAAATTTTATGTCTACTTTTGCACAATTAGAAATATTCAGAGAGGACTTCTATATATATTCACAGCACACGCGCCGAGATGGACAAGCCAGGCTAGCGCTAAGGTTGAATTTCACAACCCAATTTTCATTCCACGTTCAGTAATCACACACTGATCTTCTGCGGCTTCGTTCAGGGGCAGGCATGGACTTTCGGGTTGGCGCTTGTTGCTGCATTTGCTGCAAGAATATGGCTAGGAGCAGGCGCCGCTTATGGGCAATCGCGAGCAATATACACAGATCATTTCCGCAGAAGCTGGCGCTCAGCACGGGCAGCGCGAGGATCTCGTTGCGCTGACACGACCACTTCGCTGCAGCCGTATTCCGAATGCTGCATATGCGGTGAGAGTGGCTATATGGGCTTGCTGATAGGTTGTCTCGTAATTTGTTGTAGTGCAGGTAAAACGGCACTGACATAGAAGGCACATAATACAACACACAGCTCTGAGCAACCAGCGGCGTACAGCTGTTGTTTACGTACTCTGTCTCTCTTTGCACTGAACTTCTGAAACCACCGCATCGTACCCGAAAACAAATTTAAAGTTCAAAACGTTTTCTTTTAATTAGAACAGAAGTGTATCGCTTGCTCATAATCAATACGACTCCATAATATTATAATCTACAGGGTCGTTCATTCTTAGTACGAACACGGCGCAGCGTGGCAGCGCTCCGTGCTGTGCCAGCACACAAGTCGCGGCCGCGCATCACTCTCGTCTTAGCTTCGATGCGAGGTCGCGCCTTGTGCGCTGGCGCTGCGTGGAGCGTGGCTACGCTGGGCCGTGTTCCCATTACATGTGGGCGACCCTGTACATGTTTTCCTCATTACATTAAAAAAATATGTGGTGTGTGCTACAAAACCTGGCAGCAAGCGACCCTTGGCTTCGCACCATTGGCATTGTTGAAATCGCAATCGTGTGAAATGGGCCCTCTAAAGAATCGCATTGCGACACGTGCGAATGGACCGATTTTCGTCGCTCTAGTTGCAGCATCTGAAACAGCCTTGACGCGTTTCTCAGCGTTCGCACGCACCGGTGCGCCATGCTTTTGTATGCCACACAAGGCTTCGTGGCGGCGGCGTTAAATGGCGCCGCGTGTTCTTAGAGAAGCGCTAAATACGAGTGCCGCTGCAGTACACACGTCTTACATAACTCGTTTAGAAGGTGGCAATACGTTGTGTGGCTATACTGATTTAATGCTAACGCATTATCGTCGACAGTCATCGTGAGATGGGTTCAGCTGCTTGTCTTTTTTTTCGGTTTTGAAACCCACTGCTTCAGTCCACGCGCCCATTGCGCTGTAGTGCCTACTTTTCCAATTGCGTCCCTTCGCTAGCGCAAATTGGCCGAAATTTCCCATTAGTTGTAACAAATTACTGCCGCCGGTTTACTTCCAGCTTCTCTTTTTCGCGTACGATTCGGCAGTACATTGCTTTCGAACCAGCGCTGCATGGTAAGTACTCACCTGGTAAAGTAGCCTGCACTATACTTACGCACAAGTTGCGTCACTTTGTTTGCATCGTATTACGGGGCCGTGAGGTTTACAGCCTGTGAAATCTGTTTGACTCAGGTCAAAGAAGACGAGGCGAATGCATGTTTCTATTTGTCTTCTGTATAAAAACATCAAACGCAGTAAATACTAAACACTATTTTAGAAAGAAAAAAAGTTCTCGCTTCACAATGAAACGCGGAAAAGTGGCCAGACCATCCTAGAGCTGTTTCATTCTTGATTTAAGGTTTTGACATTATTTTTGTTGACAACTCTTGCTACGCAGGTAGGTTTAGAAGCGGCGGCGGTCTCAGTCACGTTTTGCGATGAACCTTAATTTAAATGTAAACATCAGTACTGCATCGTCTACCTCTGAACGTATGAAGTTCACCGATTGACTTTTTTTTTTCTTTCAGCTAAGCTTCGCACACAGCAGGCAGCTGTGAGGAGGCGAGGCCTTCTTTAGAGGTTATGCTCCAATTCCTTTCGCGCTGACGAACTTCTATGTCTTTTTCGTCAGCGTTCCCGGGACATTTTTTTCAGCGCCGCAGCGGAGCCTTGTTCCGGCGTTCACTGAGCCCGCGTACGGTCATTAAGCGGAGTGCTGCCAAACTGATAAACGACCGCTGGTCACGGAGAAAAGAAGGGGCATCCAGAGGCAAAGTTTGTGCAGCCCGAGCCGGAAAGAACCGCCTGCGCCTTCTTGAGCCCCCTTCTACTCGATGCCTGCGATCGCCGCATTTCGCGGCTGGAGCAGGCGGGCATCCATAGCCATTCGCGGCGTGCCGTCAGTTATTTGAGAGAAGCTTCCAGAACTACCGAAACGCTGCAATCAATTATACGCATAGTTTGTCTCCCCGACAGCGAAGCCACCCTCGAGAGAATCAACAAAAGGCCCACGGGTCGAGCCTGCCTTGCTTACGAAGCTCTGGGTGGCCGCGCCCGAGAAACCTACACGATCCGAGCGCCACACCGCTAGGCGTCGATTCCGCTCAACAGCTGGCTGCTTCCCAGGTCATAACACTGGGGCATAAAACAAAGCGGCAGAAGAAAAGGCCTATATACGGAAACAGGTCAAGACCTTCAACCAGATTTGGGTGCAGCAAGTTAAGGAAGAAATCCCGGGCTGGTGCGAGAGGCTATACGCATAGCCCATTGCTCTTCCGCAAGACTCACGACGCCAAGAGGGAATCAATCATGGCCTGGCGTGACATCATAGTGGAAGTGGTGCCGTGTAAGCGACGCCCGTTGTTCTTTCACAGCAGCTTACTGGGCTTTGGAGAGCTCGGAAAAGAAGTGAGACAGGTCACACGAATGACAACAGCATAAATTAACCCCAAGGTCGGATAACCTAAGTTTGTCGGAATAGGTTCCAGAATGCTTCTGCGCGATGCTATTTTTATACTCTGCTTTCACTCTCTCTCAGCTCTCCCTCCCCCAGATAGCTCCGAACGTCAAGCAAAAGCCAGCGAGTTTCTAACAGCTCCACTGTAAAAATGCTCAATATGACGCGTTCCACATATATGGCATGTATCGTCTTGGGACCTGTACGTGGACCTGGCTGTTGGGACCTGGATGCGCTAACCACTGCGCTGTCGCGCAGCTTTTGAAACTTTCGAACTTGCGCCGATATCGAGATGCCAGGAAGGCTCTGAGTGGTAACGGCTGAGCATGTATTTCGGAGCTCACAGAAGCAATACCTTAGCGCTCGAAGGCGATGTTGTGCGTGAGTCACAAGGAAGCTGTTCTGGTGAAGACGACGGTGTGACATGACGTTTTCTTTCTTATTTGTATTTTTGTCATTCTTTCTACCTGTGTGCGACTATTACATCGATCCTCCTTGTGGGTGTGAGCCGCATGTCGAAGTCACAAGAAGCAACAATGGCGGCGTCTGCTGTGAGCGAGTGAGACGTATATGTGTGACATCGTGTGACAGCTTGTTGCTTTCCCAGTGAATGAGTTCAGAGTTGCAGGAATCTCTGAAGTCTCCTAATCTTTTTTTAGCTCATTGAACAGATCTCAATGCAATCGTCTATGTTTGACAGCAAAATTCTGCCTCTATATGGACTACTTCAAGATCTGAAGGCTGCTTCCGCGACAAATCACAATCTCAGTTTATGTAGGCAACAGAGTATATAGCGTATATATTCTACTAAAAAAGTGACCACACAAGCAAAAATTACATATTCTAGAGTGTGTGACATGTACTGGTTATGGAAATGAGATGGTAATTAACAGGCAAGTTCTTGTTACCTAACCAGATTCCCGGTCGTCCATTCGTTAGGCATGTGTATACATACTATATCCAGAGATTTCAGAAAAAGCATTGTAAGCATAATTAACTAGGGACACTAAGATGAAATTGCCGAGGCTCAGCGTACTGCGCAGAGGGAGCGGTTGCTAGGTACACCAGCGGGTAGGTATATTTCAGAGTCAATTGAAGAATCGGTGGCTGTGTCGCACGATAGGGCGCCGCTACACGAGTTGAACGTGAACCTTAGGGCAAATATCATGGTTCGTCCGTTTCCGCGGAATGTGCACCCCGTGCACAATGTAGGGAGGCGGGTCGCGAGAGCTAGGGCTTTGTTGCGAGAGGCAAAGGATCAGGAGGAGGAGTCTGCTCTTGTTGACGCCGCATGGATTAATGGTAAAAATGCTTATTCGGTGGTGGTGGTAGATGGCGAAGGGAGCGTTAGAAATGCTGCTTCCATTTATACCATAGATCCGGGGGTTGCCGAACAGGTGGCTATTGCTCTAGCACTAATTGATTCAAGAAGAGTTTTGGTGTTTAGTGACTCGCGATTTGCGATTAAAGCCTTCTCGAGAGGACTTGTTGCGGAACCGGCTAACATACTGCTGCATGGTAGGGATATCACTTCGCATACCGTTACTTGGTTCCCGGCGCACATGGGGACAGTGGAGGGAGCCCCGCGTAACCTCAATGAGGTGGCGCACAGGGAGGCACGAGGATTAGTGTGCCGTGTACTTCCTGAAGGGGCTGTATCTCCTGCTCCTGAGTACAGGGACCAGCTGTTAACCTACAACGAAATCACCAAGCACTATTACCTAGGGCGCAGGACATTCCCCCTGCCACATTCTAAATTAAATAGGTCACAGGCGGTTACATTAAGGCTTCTGCAGACACGTACGTACCCTAACCCGGTCATCATGAACAAAATTAATCCGGACTGCGGGATTTCACTCTATTGTAGTAAGTGTGCGGGTTTGCTCGATTTAGAACACATGCTTTGGCACTGCTTGGCGTTGGCCGGTGATGGTTCTCGAGGTGAACAGTGGTGGCAGCGGATGCTGCACAGTGAAGTGCTGGCGGACCAACTCAGGGCTGTCCAGAGGGCCCGTGTGACGGCGGAGGGGCTCGGCCTCTCAGTACCGACGTGGGAGCGGCCCGCATCAGTCCCAGACTGATCCCTCAGGACCTAAATAAAGTTATTCATACCGCACTAAGACCTTTTACAATTCTAAGTTAGCAGAGTCGTAACCGGGAAAAGAATTATTGCTGAGAGAGTTAGCTAGATTCTGAACACCATTCGCCTCTAAATTATTCTGTACCTAAACCACATTAATTTAAACCATACCTGCCTCTCACGAAGAAATAAATTAAGAATGGTTCCATCACCCTGCCCCACTCAACAGTTTAAAAGCTGGTGTTTCTTTTTCTTTGTTCTTTCTTTCGTGTCCATCACACTAAGAGCAAAAAAAAAAGAAAACAGCAAATTTTGATGATAATCCCAACTAAGACACATATGAAGGAGGCGTGGCTACGAGGCGTGGATGACTTGGAAGAAATGAGCGTGACACTGATACCAAAGGGGGGGGGGGGAGGCGGCAACAAAGGGTTGCGCTGCATTAAGAGCTCAGTGGTTGGACACAATCTATCGCCAGTTTTGTTGCCGACAAGAGGGACTTGAGAAAGATACTTGCACCATAAAGTAATGCACAAATGGTGCTGGACGTCTCACTAGACGGCCGAAGACGATAGTCTGACTGAACAGAACGAAAAATTCGGCACGCGTACGTGGATGTTATCTGTGAAAATTTATAACAACAAAGAAGCATTCCCCTCCTTGTTCAGTCAAAGAAAACGCAGACTATTTTCACGATCTGTCGCGGTCCACACACGCGACTGGCTGCACATGTTGCGCAGTTCGCTTCCTGTATCGGGCCGTTGGAGCAATCGGGTTAACCTTCCTCTCTTTCTCTTTCTCTGGAGTCCGCATAATGGAGAGTTGATTCCCATTATTTGTTAGGTGTGTGCGCTTTATATGTGTGCCGACAGACGTTAACGATCGTTCAGCTGCCTAAAAGCTAGAACGTTCAGCCATTTCAGCAGAATGGTTGCCCTGCATGCGCTAGTAAGTAGAGTAAGTAGAGTAAAACCTCACAAAAATTAATAAGAAGCTCGCACACCTTATGCATTATGGGAATCGATTCTATGCGAAGCATTTTACAAGTAGCTGGTTATCTAGCATCGTTTTGGATTCTGCAACGTGTCACCAGCCTGTGCGACATGCTTGTGTAGGGCCAGCAATTTTACGCGTGACGTGATGCGTGTGTTGGACGACAACAGCAGACGACCACGATGGTGACGGCAACACTACGAAGGCGATGGCAGTATCACGTTCCGCTATTATACCGCAGAGGTCGCAACAATTATTTCAAGCAATGAATCTCTCTTGGAGTGCTTAGATATCTTCAATGCATATCTAAAGGTAATGGTTGACTTTCCACGTGGACGTTCATCTTCAGACAGTGCTATTCACCTGAAACACTTGAAATGACTTACGGCAGCGCCCTTATTTTGTGATG
This sequence comes from Dermacentor albipictus, assembly GCF_038994185.2. Classification (NCBI taxonomy): domain Eukaryota; kingdom Metazoa; phylum Arthropoda; class Arachnida; order Ixodida; family Ixodidae; genus Dermacentor; species Dermacentor albipictus. Next base: position 1,451,080 of record NW_027225571.1, on the reverse strand, counting down.
GAAGAGGAGCCTGTGAAAATGTAGCTCATGAGGAAATTCCGGATGCCCTATGACTACTGGAATCGGCGGACACGTATTTCGCACGAATGACTTGTGGAGTCTGTCACTTAAACATCACTTTCTCTACTCAACTGACCACATCTTAACATCAAGACTTCCATATCAGCTTACCCGCCACCTTGAGACAATCCATCATCGATTTCCTCTGAACGCCGCATTCACCGATAGCTACATGTTTTGCCTTAGACTGACCACCGATCCATATTGTGATAACCGTGGTACGTTAGAAACTGGAACATATTTTGTTGAAATGTCCAGGTTATGTTCAGGTTGTTATTCCCGTAATTATTTCCTTATCTTTCGTTGACCCAAAACCAATAGATCTAGGAAAAATGCTAGATTCTGTGCCTTCTCATTCAGAGCAAACACAAGCTTTAAAATTTATTTTCATATTGCTTCAAAACCTTGGCTTAATTGACTAGCTCTAGCCTTCTTATATCGACTCCATCACCTTTGCCTCACCTGTATATACCATTTTAACATATTTTCTTGCTTGTTTTTTTTCCCCGGCGTCCTCTTCCGAGCCTCTCCCCCTCCTTTATTTTTTTAGTCCCCGACCCCCTTCCATATCCAGAGTAGGATGTAAGTGCGTACATATACGCCAGCATGATTCTCTGCATTTCAATAAAAAAGTTTTCATTCTCGCTTTTTCTCTCTCTGGACGCGCAGTTATCTGTGCGAAATATGCTTCTTAATTTAGACAGAGGACTGGTCAGCCTCTGCTAGTTACATTTCTCGTCATATCCCACAAGGTGGAGTACTCAGCCATACACTGGTCAACCTGGTGTTCATTGGCCTTGTGGATCTGTCGCCGGAAACGGTACAGCTCTCCATTTATGCTGGCGATATTTGTGTATGTGTGTCAAGCATGACAGGATTCAAGTCTGTGCCCGACTTCAGGAGGTTTCTATGGAATTGTCTACATACTTAGGAACACAAAGCCTGGAACTCACCTGAAAAGTGCTCACTCGGAGCTTTTACTGGCAAATCGACGACATCGTTCACTTCGCGAATTCATAGGCAAATAGATACCCAACAGATGAACGCGGTAATTTTCGGTGTCATCAACGACCACGACTTCTCTTACTTGACAAATAAATTTACCGTTATTGTGGACCTTCAGACGTTTCCTTGCGGGAAGTCCTGGGATGTCTGAGTACAGTAAGTGCTGGAATTATACAGCCATATATTTTTGGTATTCATGCGGTACAGCTTGCCTGTAATAGGAAGTATTTGCACGACATATATCCGCCGAATTAAGAGTGCCCTGAGAATGCCAAAGCCCTCAGAATTTATCTCTTTATTATCCCAACAAGGGCATCGCTAATCGCGACAGTGGCCATTTTTGCAAGGGGGTTCTCCGCGTCGCAGCCTGCATTACTGCGGATGCACTGAGAGCACACAATCTGACTCGACTTCCCTCCCACTACTTTGCGTGCTTGCCAGCAATAAGGACACATGCCACATTCTAAAAAAGAACACTGCTAAACATCGTGCCTAGTCGCCAACAGAACGTTTCGTTTCTTGGTCGTTTCGTCATTGTGAACCCATCGATGCTACTGGCCCTGTTTTCCACCGACCGCGCTATCCTTGGCGTTATATCCATTGTGGTTATGGGCAATGTTCAGGCCTCAGTCATCATTGTCAAGTGCGCCCCCTTTGCACTGCGAAGGAGGAATAATTCGCACCGTAATATACTGCCATCACACAGCGTGAATTTCGTCTGCTACAATATCGCCTGTTATGATCGCCGAAATACACACACATGCCTTATGTCATGGAGTCTGTGGGGAGCCCAAACCCGTGAACCAAATGACAAGACGCCATTATTACGCAAATGTCGTAATGTTTAGCCAGTGCGCCTCCCAAGGGGAAATTCCTGTAGTGACATGCAATCAAATCCCAGTTGCGGTGGTACGCAACGTTTGGTTGTAAAAGTTCATTTCGCTGTGTTTTGCCCACGTAATGTGTAACGTATGGGCGCGTATTCACACAAACTTCTTACGCTATAATGTTCGTGCAGAAAATTTCAGGCAATCCTAGAGCTGGACATATTATTAACGAAGACGGACGGCCAATGGCTAAAAGCACTTACAAACTAAAAGGTTTGTGAACTCGGCCCCTCGTGTGTTGCAACAACTTGTTTCACCTCTATTATGAAACCGTCGATTACCATGTGCTGTTATGTTAGCCGGTCTGTGTTCATTAGACAAAGACGAGCAGGAGGAGGAGGAGGAGGAGGAGGAGGAGGACGAGGAGGAGGATTTTAGCTACAGGCGGATCTAGCCTTGGAAGACGTGCCGGCAATTGCCCCACCCGAACGCCTCCTTCCAAGAAAATTCGTCAGCGTTCAGAAGCGCAGCGCGACAAGGGTGAACAAGACGACGCCGACAGCAAGCAGGAACAGGACACAAGCCCGCTGCCTGTGAGCCATTCCACGTACGGTACAGCGGCGGGCCGCCCGACTCCCAACAAAACGCCCTGAAGTGAGTCTGCCAGGCGTTACAAATCATAGGCTAGGTCCACATCACCTAAACGCTGCATAGGGAGAGAGACTTATGAGCCGACTATAGTATATTATGCAGGTATTACAGCGTTCAGTAAAGTAGAAAGTTGGGCTAGTTGGTGAGTGATCATCATACCTTGCTGGTGAAGCAGCGCACTGACACGGACACAGTGAAGACAAACAGGAAAAGACGACACTCGCTGCACTCGCAACTATTTTATTTCAGAACATATACTTCATATTTATATACCTGCGTACCCTCAGGCGTCAAACACATCAGCTTCAGCTCAACTCCATCAACTTCATCAGTGCATCAGCTTATAGGTTGATTCGTTATGTGTGCAATGGCTATCAGAAAGAGCGCAACAGAAACGAGATTGATAGCAAAAAAATTTTGTCACTACGATATGCACACAAAATTGCGCATAACCCAAAGAACGTAGGTGGCAGATATGGTCTACGAGTAGTTTTTTCAGCGCCTAACAAACTCGGAAAAATATGTGCCGGACTGGATCGTAGAGTTTCAACAAAAGTAAAAGTAAATGGTCGTAAGTGCACAGTCAAGCATAAAGAAAAACTTGTCGAGTGCAGGTCATCCGTAGTCTACTGCTTGCCCATATCGTGTGGAAAAGCATACATCGGCCAAACGGGTCGGTGAGTAAACACGAGACTTTTGGAGCACAAAAGGTCACTGGGGGGAAACATTCATTCCAACATTAAGGGGCATTGCTCACAACATGGATGCTGGCCGTTTTACAATGATACCACAGTTTTATTACACCATATGGATCAGCTAACCAGGGAAATAATCGAAGCCTTTCATATTCACAAGAGGAGAGAGGGTTGTATCAGTCAGCCATGTGTACATCTATGCCATGGTGAGGTTGCCTTTTTGGAAGTACACTAAAAAGAAGAAAAAAAATTGTGTAATAAAAATGGTTGTTAGGGTTGCAACAAATTACGATAGGATTGCACACCATGATAGATGGGTGCCATATCTTTGACGCCCGAGTATGCGCGGGCAAATGATTTTTAAAAAAAATTCCTTTATTCTTCCCTTGATTTTCTTTGAAGCCTGAGGGTGCGCAGGTATATAAATATGAAGTATGTGTTCTGAAATAAAATAGTTGCGAGTGCAGCGAGTGTCGTCTTTTCCTGTTTGTCTTCACTGTGTCCGTGTCAGCGCGCTGCTTCACCAGCAAGGTATTATTATTACAGCGTGATTTCTTGCCTGATTACGCGAAACAGACCCGCACTCACTAGCATGAATGTGGGTATCAAAATGATGTTCTATATGCAGGGCGTCCCAGCTATCATGCACAAATATTTTTTAAAAAGATGGTTATTCTACGCGAATAAGACCAAGTGCGTATTGTTTAGAAACTTGTTCAAAAGTCGGCCATTAAATATAGTCCCTGACATCCAACTAGTTAAAAGCTATCAGGCAATTTTTTAATTGTTGTAATACAATGTTCTTGCAGTACCGAGTGACTGCGCACTCGCGTTCATGAGCTAGTAGCGCCGCCAAACTGTTCCAGCAGGGATGCAAGCTGTTCATCGCAGGTATGCGCGCCATCTTGTTTACTCACAAGCTCACATGTAGTCCGGTTGTCTTCAAAAAGCGCATTAGCGCTTTGATTCACGAGACCGCCAAAGCGCTAGTGAGCTGTGAGCTTTCTGCAGATAACCGGACTAGATCAGCGCTTGTGAGCGGGCATTCATCATGTGTGAACTTATACGTGGGTGAACATTCATCTGTGGGTGCGCACACAATGGCTCTTTTCTCCTTGTTATCTTTCTTACCTCTTTCCCTAAGCGTAGGGTCGCCAACCGCGCGAGACTTTGTTTAAACTGTCTGCCATTCCTTCCTGATTCTCTCTCTCTCTCTCTCTCGCTCAGGCTTGCCGATGAGGGCAGCGCGTTTCTTTGGTGTTGGTACACAATAATCGCCGGGATATATTGGCGGCTCCGTAGGGAGAGCACGCGCGGGCTATTATCGTCACCACTCGACCCAGTAACCGATGAACAGTTCGCTTTTCCACTTGTACTCTTTCATTACCCTGCTATCCCGTGCACGCGGGCGCGTAGACACAGCGTTATTTGTTTTATTTCGTGGGCTTTCTATATTCACCGTAAAAAGTCAACATGCGATGTGCACATTCTTGAAAACATCTAATTATTATGATTCTTATGGTTATGTAAACCCCCTAATCGACATCTTGAAAACTAGAATAATTAGACATTCAGCTAGTTGCTCTGATTAATGAATTGGATGTCAAAAATTCACTGGCAGCATCTCAGCTAGCTGCACTTGGAACAGTATGCACTTGTTCGATTCGCGTACGATTATTGGCCTTCTTTAAAGCTTAGTCTTTGATAGCTGGGGCACCCCATATATGCTAGTTCGCTGGCGCCTGAATTGCTTGCCGCGCGAGCAATGTAGTGGCCGCGGTGGATGAAGTTTTCTTCCCCCTATGGTGATTGGGAAGCTGACGTTGAAGATATGATCTGAGGACGACACTATAACGTTGATGACGGCACTGGTTGTCGGGAAGCACAAATAAAACCTACTTTCAAGCTATTAACTGCAGCTGCAGTAAAAAAATTGCCAGCAGATCGTATATGACTATGAAGACGACGAAAATTGTCTGTATGTAGCATTGTGTCACGGAAAACACTGGCCGTTGTTAAGGTTCAAGAAAGGGTACTCGTTTTATTGCGGTCTCTATGTGTACAACGCTAAATCTTGATGGCTGTTCCCTAATTTTTTTTTTAAAGAAGTACATAACACTGCCAGCAGGCAGCACGGGATGCTACGAATGGCAGTCATGTTTCGCAGCGGGTCAGCTGAGCTGAGTGTGGCGTTCGTAGAATGATTTTCCCGTTCCATTTTACTCTTCCATCTCTCCTACCATAACAAAAAGGAAACGACGACCTGCACGTTAGTCGAAAGCACCAAAACAGGCTAAACCCGTCTACTCGTACATGTGTGGCTGACGTCCTCACATGTCTCCTCATTTTCTGTGGCGGGTCGCTACACCTGTAGGAAAGTAGATGTGAAATGTGAAATATATATATATATATATATATATATATATATATATATATATATATATATATATATATATATATATATATATATATATATATATATATATATATATATATATATATATATATATATATATATATATATATAGGCGAAAGAAAGATATCTATGATAGGTACACGCACTTGCGCGCTTCCACATGAGCCAATTTCTTTCTGTCTAGCAGGCAAGCAGAAATGTATGAAAGTAACTTAGTTGCCCCTGTCATCCGGAACTAAAGAACCACTGCGCGAGACAGCATTGGCTTATTACACCGGATTTCTCATCGTTTGAGAAAGGTCGTGTCCGAGTATGATGTAGAAGTTTCGTGTGCGGCGATGATCCAAACTGAGGAAATACCTTGCCGTTAGTGTGTTGATGCTTTGCTTTTTGCCAGTGAACTCTGTAACTATGCTATAGCTTTTGTGCAAGGCACGCTTAATACACTGAAGACTTCGTGAATGTTGTCGACAAATCGATATACAAGTGTTGACAGGCCCATGTAATCAGCTTGTCAGCGTGGCATGGACGGTGTAGGTATCCTGTGTTGCGAACGTATCCAGCTTTTCTGGACACGAGGGTTTAGTTCGCGTGAGTGCCGCCACGTGGCGTACTGACCTTAAACTTTTCAAAGTTCCCGCGGTGACGCATGGTGACGTCAAAAAAACAAAAATAAAATAATTAAAAACTATACCTGCACGTTGGACATCGCCACAATGCTTGTTCCGCCGGCGTTATCAGTGTTCTTGATTAAGCGTAGGCGCTCGTCGCCTGGAAATGACGTATCACTCTAAGAGCGTTTAGTAGCGATGATTGCGATGAGCATGAGCGATGATTGTTTCTGGGCTTTTCATACGTACCTTTTTTTTTCTTTTCCTTTTTTGTTTTTAATGCTACGGAGTAAACAAGCTACGGTAAGCGTCAGAAACACTTCGTGGCAGCCTTTCTTCAGTCGGCACACATTTTTAATATCCGAACATCGCACAGCGTCTACGAGAGACGCCGTCGTGGGCAGCTTTTGCTTTTGACCTATCGATTTCGTTAAGGTGCCCCCAATTATTTCCCCAGCGACTTTGCTAATCGCACTCATGGGCTATACCGCAGCAGCTGCAAATCGAAATCTGCATAAGTATTAAAACATATACATGGATATGTTGGTTTTGCACCTTGACGCAAAAGTCACGACACAAGAATTGAGCAAACTGACTGTGTGTCGTCGTCCGTTAACATGTTATGGCCGAAGCTGCTCGCATTATAACATCACATTTACTGGCCGCCAGGCCAGGTACACCCTTGGGTATGACATATACAGTACTTGCAGTTAGTTGCCAAAGTAGTCTCCCAGCTGTCGCGGTTATCCACGTACGTGAAGGAAGACCGCTATTTAAAATTATTGTGTAGCAATATATGCCGGATTTGTTCTCCATATTGTCTACCATGTTGCCGTTTCGCCTTTATAACATAGCCGCAATGTAGACTAGCAGGTATCGAACGCCATGAAGGCTACCCACATACTCAAAGACCTCGCGCACAACTCCTGACACTTACTTGTATTCAAGAGTTGTGCGACTGCCAAGGACATCCTTAACGAATGTTACACAATACATTATGGGGTTTTACGTGCCAAAACCGCGATCTCATTATGAGGCACACCGTAGTGGGGAATCCCAGAAGAATTTGGACCACTTGGGATTATTGAACGTGCGCCTAACCCTAAGTACACGGGTGTTTCGCATTTCACACCCCTCGAAATACGGCTGCCGTTGCTGGGATTCGATCCTGCGACCTCGTGATTAGCAGCAGAACCCACCAAAAACTAAGCAACTACGGAGGGGAACGAATGTTGGCAGTGCGAGGAAGCTGACAATCGGCACATGAGACAATTTGTTCCTATTCTCATTGCATGAGAATCGGTACCAGTCGTCGTAGAGTGCACTGTTCTTAATGTGATGGAGTCCGCGTGCAATATTTCAGACCCGAATCACACTGCAACGACTGACGCTCTGGCATCTCGCTTATACGTGCAGTCACCTGACAGCTGCTGGGCGCTGGCGTCGGCCACAGGACCTACGTACTTGACCTCTCTTCAACACTTGCCGATATTCTCGCCTCATTTCACACCATCGCGTTTCAGCTGAACTGCTTCAACAGCCAATTTATTTGTGCCAAAATTTGGCCACCCTGTCAACATTATGGTTTCATATTTTTAGGTTATCTTATATATGTTGGCTAATGATGTCCTGAAATTTCCAGTGGTTTCACCTTTCCCAAAATTCCCGCATTTTTGTCGGGCTCTGATCCCATTTTGGAAGATTTTTAATAGACGTTGACACCATTGTATGGCCCCCTGATCACGATGCTCAAAAAGTCATTTTTTTTCTCAAGGATTTTATTTCTCAATGTATTTTATTTCTCTTCTTGCCTTTCAACATCTGATTTCCCTGTCACTAGTATCCCATTTTGACGACTACAATCTCACGGAAGTTTTCAACGATATGATGGTCATGGGATTGAAGCCGTTTAAATAAATTCTACCGTGGACACGACAGCCGCTTTTGCTCACTATGCATGCAAATACTGCATTAATGAGCGCCATCCTTAAGCAGAGGCCATGGCACTTGTCAAGCTGGCAGAATGGCTAAACCACCGCTCCTACCTTTGCAGGCATGGCCGTGGATTATTGTCGTGATTTCTTCGAGCAACGTACACGAGCAGTCTACACCCTTGCTGAATCATCTGGGAAACAAGGCATCTGACAGCTCATTGGACGATCTTCGGTGGACGACGGTGACGTCAGCAACCATAAGCCTACTAAAGAACCGACACGACGATGGGCACAACAGAGGGCACGGCGACCACAGATTCTTGATTGTCGCGCCGTGCCCTCGCATGTGTTGGTCTATTGTGGTGGACTGTTGGTCGACAGTATTGCTATTTTTAACTTCAGGGGATGTAGAGGAAAACCCGGGCCCGAAGACGGCTGAATTGTTACAACAAATCTTGGAAAATCAGAAATAATCTGAGGGCAAGATGAACACGATTAGAAGAGAAGTCACTCAACTTAATATGAAGGCTGAAAGAATGAACAGGCATCTCATGGCCGTGCAGGAAATGCGAAACATAGTTGAACAACAAGCTGAACGACTAGTGGATTATGAAAATAGAAGCAGAAGAAATCACTAATTTTCGGTGTTCCCGAGGCCAGAACTGAGGCGGAAACAGATTTGCGGAAAGTTGTCGTAGATAACATTCTCAGAAGCTTGTTGTGGGTAGAAACTAAATCGATAGAAAGAATTCATCGCATTGGTAAACAAAGACAAGGCCGGGTAAGACCAGTAATTATGAAGTTCATGGATTAACGCGAAAAAGAAAAAGTGATGTGCAACTGCAAAAAACTAAAGGGCACTTCTTTCAGTATCAATAATGACTACCAAAAGGGACCATTGATCTAAGAAAGAAATTATGGGAAAGTAGCGCGCCGGACCGAGCTAAGGGGGTATGGGTATCACTGGGGTGAACTAAAGATAAAGGAACGCATGTTTGTTTGGGATCAAGAGCAATATGCACGGCGTCTGTACAAAAGCCGGAGTGACAAGATCGATAAAGACGAAACAACTCCAACAACAAGTGCGCATGACCGGCATGAATACTTTGACTTTCATGATTCTGCCAGCACTTCAAGAAAACCGCCCCACTCATAGCTACGAATTCTTGTGCAAAATGCCCGTAGCATCGTTACTAAAGTCACAAAAACTTTAATAAAGTCACAAAACTAGAATATATTCTACTGGCGCATAGTCCCCATGTAATATTACTTACAGAAACATGGCTGCGTGAGGGAATACGCAGTGAATGCATTGTTCCTTCCAGGTACAAATTCTTTAGGTGGGACAGAGATTCACGAGGTGGTGGTGCTGCCATCATAGTTAAAATTCTGTCCAAGCTTCTACGATTGAATGTAATGTTCCTGAAAATGTCTGGTGTAAGCTTACATTCGAAAACAGAATGTACTTCATTGGCGTAGTATACAGACCACCTGCGTCTTCACTGGCGTTTCTGGATCTGCTAAGCGAATTCTTGGTTGACCATGTTAACAGGAACACGATGCTGATAATGGCTGGAGACTTTAACTTGCCGCACATTAACTGGCAAAGTTTATTTCCCGGCGAGACAGAAACAGTTAGCTCAGAAAAGCTCTTGGAAGAAGAAGAAGAAAAGAAACTTCAATGAAGCATAGTCCGGCAGTTTTTGCTCTGCTGGCCTCAGCTGACGGCTCGAAGTCCTTGGACTCGAGTGGCATCTTCGGCTTGCCGGACGGCCCAGAGCTGGTCTGCCAGCTCTGAACTTCTGATAGCCGCCTCCCATCGGCGGCGACGCCTACGGAGAAGGTCCCCGGCGGCTCCCGCTTCCGGGGCAGCGTCGGGAATAGGCGAGCTCGAGCCTTCCCCTACCCTGGCAACGGCCGCGATTATGGACGCGTCGCCAACGGAGCTGGTTTGATTACCGTTGTTGCCGGCACACTCCCAGAGCATGTGTCGCAGCGTTGCTCTCTGTCCGCATGTTTTACATGCGTCTGTTGAATATAAACGCGGATAGCAGTGGCGTAAGATAGCGGGGCTAGGGTAGGTGTGTGTCTGGAGCAAGCGTAATGTTACGGCCTCGTTCCTGTTCAATTTATTGTGCGGTGGCGGGAATGTGCGTCTTTCGAGTCTGTAGTATTGGGTGAGGTCTCTGAACGTGGTTAGGCGATCGCCCCACGCCCAGTGTGCTTCTTGTTGTTGTGTTTCTGTTGTAGTGTCCCGATCCGGCAGATCCGATGCCCCGCTCTCGGGGGTGGAGGCGGCCACATAATCAGTGGCGGCTCGGCGTGTGAGACCTCGAGCCGTGGCGTGGGCCGCCTCGTTGCCCGCGAGCGGAACATCGGTGTGTGCCGGGGTGCACAGGAGGAAGACCGTAGAATTTTGGGGTTGTGAGGGCGATGACGAGTCGCCGTCGTCAGAAATTTGGAGTATGCGGGCCGCTTCCCGCGAGACACGACCGCGCGCGAAGCCGCGGATTGCCGCCTGCGAGTCGCTGATCACGATCGAAGCGTTCGGCACCGCAACGAGTGCTAGGGCTATCGCGGCTTCTTCGGCGCCTCCGTGTGTCCCGTGGTCACCGTGGCGCTCGCGAGGCACTTACCCGAGCGGTCTACAGGAAATAAAATTTTGTCCTGGCTTGGAACAAATTGTGAAAGAACCAACTAGGGTTACAGAAAAGTCAAAGTCATTATTGGATCTTGTTTTCCTCTCGCACAACATAATAGATTATGCATTAGATATATTGGAAGGCATATCAGATTATAAAATGTTGTCTTTAAACATACAGACCAGTGTGCGCAGTGTAGGGAGACCATTTCTTCCGGTAAAAGCAAAAGACTTTAAAAATGCAGATGACACCGCCCATCATCGATTTTTTTAGAATTGCAGTTTAGTAACTTCGAGCAGGCATCGAAGTACGAGTCTGTGGAGCAACTGTAGCAAAGATTTAAAAGTAGCATCATAGCTTGCGTCAAGCACTTTGTTTCAAGTCATACTAACAAAACACGCAAACGAAACCCCTGGATAACACGCAGCATTATCCATATGAAACGGAAAATCAAAAGACTACGAAAACAGAAAGCGAGAGTGATGGATGTTGCAGTTATAAAAATTGAGATGAAAGAAGCTCTTGTGAAATCGAAAATACAGTTCTTTGATCACACACTTGCAAACTTTCTTAAAAGTTCACCACACAAATTTTGGCGTTACTTCAGTGAAAGAAAGGAAAAAATTGAACAGATCGTACATGAAGGAAAAGTCCTGACACGAGTTGAAGACTTAGCTGATAGTTTCAATCGCTTCTTTCAATCTGTTTATACAACAGACAAAGGTGATAAGATCGGCGAATGCATGAACGGCGACATGAGGACCGCAATGGAACCAGTTATTATCAGCCGTGAAGGTGTTTTACAATTGCTGCTTGAAGTAGACGCGAACAATGGAAGCCGACCGGATGGTCTACCAACTGAATATCTGAAACGATACGCCGAATGGTTTTCCTTTTACTTAGAGATAATATTTGCGAGGTCAATTGAAACTCATTCACTTCCAAAAGACTGGCGCAATGCAATAGTAATCCCTGTTTTTAAAGATGGCAACCATACGCAAGTAAACAATTACCACCCATATCATTGACGCCAGTTTGCTGCAAGGCCCTAGAACAGGTTATTTCAAAACATATTACTAGTTTTCTTGACACTAACGAGTTACTTTCCACATCCAGCATGGATTTAGGAGCAGTCTTTCTACGGTGACACAGTTAACCGAGACATTACATGATTTCTACTTGAACATGGATACACACCTACAAACAGACATAATAAACGTTGATTTTAGGAAAGCTTTCGATAAGGTTGCTCACCGTAAATTGATTTTTAAGCTCGATAATATAGGAATAGGTAAATAAGTAATACAATTGATAGAGGCCTATTTATCTATTCGTCAACACTCTGTAAGGATTGAGGATTGCAGTTCAAATCCATTGCGTGTGTACTCTGGGGTTCCCCAAGTTTCCGTTTTGGGACCAATATTGTTTTCGTTGTTTGTTAATGATATGGATGCACTAGTTGAACCGCCTGTTAAAATGAAACTTTTTGCCGATGATTGTTTGATTTATTCCCCAATAGGTTGCGAAGGCGACCAAATTAATCTGAATAGGCGTTTAGAGGCATTAGATGAGTGGTGTTTAAAATGGGACATGGAAATTAACTATAGCAAAGCAACTTTCACGCATATTCGCTCAAGTAGGAGCGAACTTTCCTTCATATATCACATCTGAAACAATCCTCTGAATAATGCAGCTTCTTTCAAATACTTCGGAGTCAGTATCATGCACACATTGCAATGGCACTCACACATTGATATTATATGTTTCAAGGCAAAACAAAAACTATACTTTTTAAAGAAAAAACTGGAATGCGCTACACAGGACGTGAAATTAACAGCCTACAAAACTTTTGTACGACCAGTCTTGGAGTACGCTTGTGTTGTGTGGTCCCCTCATCAGAAAGTCCTGAAAGCAAAAATAGAAAGAATACAAAGATTGGCAGTCCGTTTAATATGTGGTAAATACCGACGCACGGAGTCTGTTACAGCCTTGTTAAAATCTTGCTAAATTGAGCCTCTGGAGGAACGCAGACGTAAGCATAGGCTAAGGTTTCTTTTTAAAATCATGAGTGGGCGAACAAAAATAAACAAGGATCTATATCTACAACCTCCAGGAAAGAGATGCGATCGTCTAAATAATAGCAGAGCTATTCAACCTTATTTAACATGTACTGATGCTTTTCGTTTCTCCATTTTTTCCTGACACGATTGAAATGTGGAACAGATTGCCTAATGCAGTTGTGAGCAACGAGGGCTCTGCCGAATTTGAAAATGCGTTAGATACTTTCTTTTGCGAGGATGTATACTAAATTTTTGCTACGAGCATTTTTGTTGACTTTTCTTTGAATAACTACTGCTCCTTGCTCCTTCTTTTTTCTCGTTGTTGCTGTTGTTAACTACCAAGAGCGCCAGTGAATTTGTATGTTACATAGAAAGAAAATATGTATAATGTATTCTTTACACACCACCTTCCCTGTAATGACCCCAAGAACGGGGTTGACAGTATCAAATAAATAAATATAAGTTGATCGTCAAAAAAATTATGCGGATCCAACGTATGTGCGAATCGATGTAGGCGAAGCTTTCTATCTTGTTTGTTGTCATTGTCATACGTAATCTCCACAGAGTAGGCGAAATGCGAAAACGCCCGTGTGCTTAGATTTAGGTGCACGTTAAAGAACCCCAGGTGGTCAAAATTTCCGAGTAGTCAGGCATTTTCTAATGAAATGCTGTCAATGTTTGCCTGATTACGCCCACCATTGTGATGCAAATAAACGTGACTACAACTCATTTTCTCATAAATAAACGCTGACTGAAACGCTGACGTCACGCTGAACAAGTCAACAAGCGCCGTAGTGCTCGATCCCATGATGCCCCTATTCGCAAGCTTATATACGTGTTTTTTTTGTTGTTGTTGTTTTTTTTTTGGGGGGGGGGTGTTGCTCTTGTACCGTAGAAACGTCCTTCGGACGTCTATCATGTGCTCGTTTTTATTCTCAAGCACCGAATGTACACTGTCATCGCCACAACTTCATGATGTCCTGTTGACAGGCCACCCTGGCGTGTCGCGCAAGTATGACCACGCTGATTCATTTGGCCGGGCGTATACTATTCCGTGCGTCATACATCGCCACATTCATTTTTTCAAACAATGCCAGAGCTCGAAAATGCTGGCCAATTCACTAGGTCCCATTCCTCTGTTTACTTACGCAAAGTTTGTGTCTATCGCTATGGTTACCAAATACGCCCAGCGGTATGCTGGGCGCACACACAAGCCTTTCTGGCGACCTGACCAACTGAAGTCGCAGGCTTTCTTTAACGCGGCGTTGACGTTCAATATGGCTATCCATAAGTACTTTTCGCGGACTTCGGTCATCGCTTTCTCTCCGGTGTCATCTCTTACATTACTCACTCCTACTGGACACAACATAAACGCGCAACTACCTTAATGAATTATCAACTACACGCTAGTTGACATGCTGTCGATGTACATTTCCGCTGATCAACGGGATAGGAGCATGGTCATGTCTTTGGTGACATTATCGGCTCAACAACACTGCTCGTTACTCACTCATCACTTTTTTGTCGACAGCAGCATACTGTATTTCCTCTGAATATACTTTCTGCTTTAGGTGTGGCCTTGCACGCCCACTTATTTTGTTACGCTGACGGCGACCGTTGTCGTCAGGCTGCCGCCTCATTCTGAGCTTCGCCGTCACCAGAGAGCACAGAAAGTCGTCTTCACAAGCAAACCACCGGGATTCAAGCCCGCGTATTTGCAGCATTCTGCATTTGAGAACTGGGCCCGGAACTGTATACGACACATGCTAGCCCGCATTCACATTTAGACGCGTCCATGCGCAGGCACACACACACAAAATTGCATACGCACACACGCACGTTCGCACATACTCACACAAACGCACACACACAGATACGACACATGATCGCCCGCATTCACATTTACACGCACCCACGCGTGCGCACACGCTCAAAAATGTGCACGCACACAGGAATGCACGCACACACAAACACGGGTATGCTCGCACACGCATACATGCACTTGTGCGCACGCACGTTCAACTACTGAGACGCAAACACGAGCGCACACACATATGCAAGTACACACGCGCGCATGCTCAAGGGGCGCGCACCCATATACGCTCCCTCTTCTTCCCTGTTGCCTCACAAAAACATGCGCCTGCCAACAGACTGAATGACGCTCGCTCGGCGATTGTCGTTCAAAACTCCAGCTGTAATAAATTGCTTTACGGTTTAAATTTCGCACTTCTTCAAGTCTATGTGCCCTCTACTGTGAGCGTGCAAGACCATATGCTCCTTTCGTGACATAACCGTCAATCCCCGACCAAAACAGTGCTTTAACGCACCGCCAATGTTCCGACTAAGCGCCATAAATGCATATGTTCTTACGGAAGACTACACTCTTGGCGCGGACGGTTGAAACTTGTTGGTACTCGGCTATTATGTTATGTTGTCCAAGGAATAAAATCTGATAATAAAAGCGATGGCTTAACAGATGAGCAACTCATTCCGACGTTTTAGGAAGTAAAAATAGAAAATATGATATTTGAGCAACTCACCTGAAAAAAAAATTGAACTGAAACGAAATCTTGATTTTTGTGTTTCGGCTAGCTGGTGGAAGACTGTAGAGCTCAGTCCTACGTAGCGTTTAAAGAAAAGAAAGCATCACGGCATCCCACTGCTGCCTGCATGACGTGGAACGATAAGTGCGAGCGATTCAACGACTTGGCCACGGCTTCGAACGTTTCCGTAAAGGATGCGCTTGGGTTTATATAGGTACATACCACGTGAACTCGTCCACGACTGTGTTTCAAAAATTGCTTTTGGGAACAATGTTACGCCATGTGTAGAGAGTCGAGATAAGCATCCATCAAAAGCTGAGTCTCCGGACTACATACGCTGCAACGACTTTTATCCCAGCTTTCGTTTTCATCTCGAAAATCGAGTACAAATTTTCGTCGTTTCCATAAGCTTCCATTGCTTAATCTTTAAGCACTTTTTGAACAAAACTCTTGCATGCCAGAGAGGGATCACTGAATTTCACGCGTGTGGATTGTCTTCCAGAGCATGTCTGTCATCTGCCTTTTTTCAATAATCGACCTGCAGCTTTTCTTATTCGCGAAAAACCCGCTCCTTGCATTGAAAACGCGTTTGTTCGGGCCAGGGCGGCTTCGCGTGCTACAGTTGGTACGTGTCCAGAAAAGATAGATATGTTTCCAGCGTTTCGTGATATGCGTTGGCAAAAACGATTGCGACGTCTATAGAGTTAAAACAGCTCAATCATAAGGCAAAATTGTAGCAGCGTATGTGTTCGAGCGGCGTTTGAGGCCAGATGTGTCAAAAAATAATGGGGTTTAACATGCCGAAACCACGATCTGATTATGAGGCATACCACAGTCGAGGACTCCGGTAATTTGGAGAACCTGGCGTTCTTTAATGTGCACCTAAATCTATGTACCTGGCTGTCTTTCCACTTCACCCCCATCCAAATGCGGCCAGCGTGGCCGTGATTCGATCTCAAGATCTCGTGCTTAGCACCCCAACACCAAGGCCACTAAGCGACCCTGGCGGGTCGACAGATGTGCCAAAACCGGTGATTGATGATGGTTTCATGCGTTGCGATCTACGCAAACAACGACCGCGCGGCCGTTGCGCCCTGTGCCTTGCAGACGACGAGCGAGAGCCTCGGCGTGGAATGTGCCGACGCTTGCGCCGTACAGATTGGGGACAGAATCGTTGCCGACACCGTATGCGTTCATCCCGGAACGTCAAAGACGAACCTTCAAGTCTTTATGACTGACACATTTGGATGGATCCTCTCGGTGGACCCCAATCCCAGTGCCATTGTGGGTGACTTTAACGTCGATGTGTCTCTTACCGACCGAAAGTGGTCCTTTGCATGCGTTCCTTTTGGAAACGTTCGGCCTTCAATATTGCACCAAGACTATTGTATCTAGAACGCACCATCGGTCGTGGGTAGGTCTAACGTTCGCTAAGAGCACCTACAATGTCGTCAAAGAGCCCATGGCGGTCTATCATAGCGGCCATAAAGCCACCATTATTGTGGTCACGAAATAAACGTGAATTCAAATAAACATAACGTGAATATTTGTGTTATATTTTTCTAGTTTTATTTTAATATATCGGTAGTTATGTACATTTCCGCTGGTCATCCACCCTCATAGAGTGGAACGGCTCAGAATCTTTTGCGTACGGACAGCGACAGGGCTATCGCTTTAAAACCCACCGCACCTCTACCCGCCATATGAATATGTGAGGTAAACCATCGCGGTATTAGCTATTACAATCAAACGTTGAAATCCGCCAAGTTTGGCGACGCTATAGTGCACAGCTATCACTTTATAAGTAATTGTTCTTTCAATTCGACACCAACCTCCGCCGTGTGTAATAACCCTCGCTTTGCAAGGGCATCCACCGTTGGGTTTGGCGGCCTTTCAAAGAAGCAATGGCATAGCCAATAGGATACACAAGGCGACAGCTATCGCCTTGAGTTTCGCCAATACCAGTGCCATTGTGGGTGACTTTAACGTCGATGTGTCTCTTCCCGACCGAAAGTGGTCCTTTGCATGCGTTCCTTTTGGAAACGTTCGGCCTTCAATATTGCACCAAGACTATTGTATCTAGAACGCACCATCGGTCGTGGGTAGGCCTAACGTTCGCTAAGAACACCTACAATGTCGTCAAAGAGCCCATGGCGGTCTATCATAGCGGCCATAAAGCCACCATTATTGTGGTCACGAAATAAACGTGAATTCAAATAAACATAGCATGACGTAGCATGACGTCATGGATCGGAGTGAAAAGGCCTTGTGCTATCTAGGTGGTGTTAGATTGAGCCGCCGATCGCCAGCTCCCCTCGCAAGCTTTAAATTATGGGGTTTTACGTGCCAAAACCACTTTCTGATTATGAGGCACGCCGTAGTGGAGGACTCCTGAAATTTCGACCACCTGGGGTTCTTTAACGTGCACCTAAATCTAAGTACACGGGTGTTTTCGCATTTCGCCCCCATGCGGCCGCCGTGGCCGGGATTCGATCCTGCGACCTCGTGCTGAGCCACTGAGCAACCGCGGCGGGTCCTTCGCAAGCTTTCACTCGCACATACAGCGTAGGGCGCGCGGTGACGGCGCTATCGCCCTTGGACTTTACACGGAAGATCACTGCCACATGACAGCATAAATGCGCCTGGAGTGGGCATATAATTGCTATCGCAATAATAAAAAAGAGCCAGATGGAAGACCAGTAGATTTCCTTCCATGTGACAAACCAAATGTTCAGATTTTCTTTTTTTTTCCTTTTTTTGCAAGAGCGGCAGACATGTCAATTCGAGTAAACAATTGCGAGAAAATGTTAGCACGAGATTGTTAAAAAAGGGGGTGACGCACGGCTGATGTCATCGTGGCTCTCAACCGAAACAGAGTGATTCAATGATCGCTAGGCACCAGTATGCTTTGGTCACTAATAAATACAAATACCTTTTCCTACTTGGCTATCTGTAGCCTCCAATCGAGCAAGCCATCATGAAAACCAATCAGTAATGAGCAAATAAGCAATAATGAGCGAATAACTAAGCTACTACGCATACTTCTACTTGTATAATTATACTATGTATACTCAGTGGATCACAGTAACTAGTTACTAACATGCTATGCTAAGATCCCCCTGTCTTACACCCCATAATGTCATTGAAATCAAATGAGATGTCATAAAATGAGTGATTTCATTATGCTTAGTGGGAAGTGGTATCATTAAGTTAATGAAATGAATCGTTTATTTTACTGGTACAAAGTCAACTTTCATTCGTGAAAGTCACCATTGATATCAATCAAAAATCCATTAAATGGGTGCTTCCTTAGTGCTGGTAACTGATTACGCCTAATCGCTAGTGATCACTAGTGATGCGCTCAGTTCGATGTTCTCGTATTTTCATATAGCTTAGTGTCAAAGATATTAAATGAAATTTCATACAAATGATGCATTTATTGTAATTAGGACATGGTAAAGTTGATAAAGTAGTTATCATTAGTAACCTTGTTTATTACGACAATGGTAGCTTTCATTCGCGGGGTCATCATTGCTATCAATCAAAAAGTTATTACGTCAGTATTTATATTGTTACCATTGCTAACGGATAACGCGTATGCATTAGTGATCACTAGTGATCATCATCACCTTCATCATTATCATCATCAGCCTGGCTACGCCCACTGCAGGGCAAAGGCCTCTCCCATACTTCTCCAACTACCCTGGTCATGTACTAAATGTGACCATGTTGTCCCTGCAAACATCTTAACCTCAACCGCCCACCTAACTTTCTGCTGCCCCCTGCTACGCTTCCCTTCCCTTGGAATCTAGTCCGTAACCCTTAATGACCATCGGTTATCTTCCCTGCTCCTTACATGCCCTGGCCCTGGCCATGCCCATTTCTTTTTCTTGATTTCAACTAAGATGTCATTAACTCGCGTTTGTTCCCTCACCCAATCTACTCTTTTCTTATCCCTTAACGTTACAGCCATCATTCTTCTTTCCATAGCTCGTTGCATCGTCCTCAATTTAATTAGAGCCCTTTTCGTAAGCCTGAATGTTTCTGTCCCGTAGGTGAGTACTGGTAAGACACAGCTGTTATACACTTTTCTCTTGAGTGATAATGGCAACCTGCTGTTCATGATCTGAGAATGCCTGCCAAACGTACCCCAGCCCATTCTTATTCTTCTGATTATTTCAATCTCATGATCCGGAACCACGGTCACTACCTGCCCTAAGTAGATGTATTGCCTTACCACTTCCAGTGCTTCGCTACCTATCGTAAACTGCTGTTCTCTTCCGATACTGTTACTTCAGTTTTCTGCATTACTTTAGTTTTCTGCAGATTAATTTTAGACCCACCCTTCTGCTTTGCCTCTCCAGGTCAGTGAGCATGCATTGCAATTTGTCCCCTGAGTTACTAAGCAAGGCAATATCATCAGCGAATCACAAGTTACTAAGGTATTCTCCATTAACTCATATCCCCATTTCTTCGCAATCCAGGTCTCTGAATTTCTCCTGTAAACACGCTGTGAATAGCATTGG
The DNA here is from genome assembly GCF_038994185.2 of Dermacentor albipictus. Lineage (NCBI taxonomy): Eukaryota > Metazoa > Arthropoda > Arachnida > Ixodida > Ixodidae > Dermacentor > Dermacentor albipictus. The sequence goes on along the minus strand of NW_027225571.1, from coordinate 1,431,110 downwards.
AGAGATCATATCTCCCTGCGTGCCACCCTTCTTTATAGGCATTTTGTTGCTTTCTTTATGAAGGACTATGGTGGCTGTGGAGCTGCTATAGAAAACTTTCAGCATTTTTACATACGGCTTGTCTATACCCTGATTCCTTATTACCTGCATGACTGCTGAGGTTTCGACTAAACCAAAGGCTTTCTCGTAATCAATGAAAGCTATTGTTACGAAGGCTGTTTATTTACAGCGTGAAACGAGTTCCGAGAGAAAGCTACAGGCTAGGCCCAGCCGGCGCAGAGAACCCAGAGATCACGCGTGCACACTCTATTTATTCTTTATCTGCCTCAGGCGCGCCGTGCTGCGACATTTTCCCCGGGGGAGGGGGGGGGGGGAGACGAAGCTTGCTGAGCGAGTTAAAGGGACCTGTGATGGTACTGCTTGAGTATGGCCACGTGAACAACTTGCGTCGCACATGAATGCCGATTACTTGCCTTCACTTTGGCGATGACAGTTCACATCACTCAAGCGGCTGAGTATAACAAATGGTCCGGTGTAAGTGGCGAGAAACTTGCGGTACAATCCCTTTTTGCAAACACGTGTCTACAACCAAACATAGTCACCGAGAGTAACGCTGACGGGGATATGCCGCGCAGCGTAGCGAGTCTTGCTGTTGCCTTGTGAGGACAACTTCCTGAGATGCGCCACTCGAGGTGCTTCCTCAGCACGACACAGAGATTTGGCGATGGAAGGATCTTCTTGGCACAATAAAGGTAGAAAAGTGTCCAGAAAGCTCTGGAGAGCGCGTGCGTACAGCAAAACGAACGGCGCATATTCAGTAACTTCGTGCATGGACCTATTTTACGCGTACGTTACAAAAGGGAAGACGGCGTCCCAATTCTTGTGGTCAGCAGCGACATACATTGATAACATGTTGGTAAGGGTTCGATTAGTCCGCTCCGTGAGGCCATTGGTTTGCGGGTGGTAAGGAGTGGAATGACGATATGCAGAACCACAAAGCCGTAAAAGTTCTTCAACGACTTCGGCGGTGAATTGCCATCCACGGTCACTGATGACAACCGTGGGAGCGCCGTGACGGAGTATGACGTGATGCAACAAAAATGAAGAGACATCTGCTGCAGTGGCAGATGGAAGTGCCGCCGTTTCCGTGTAGTGAGTAAGGTAATCTACGCATACTATCATCCAGCGGTAGCCAGCTGACGTCTTTGGGGGTGGGCCAAGCACGTCGATGCCGACTTTTTCAAAGGGTAACGTCAGTGGCCTAACTGCTTGCAAATAGCCTGCTGGAGCCGTCGTCGTTTGCTTGTGGCGCTGGCAAACAGTACAGCTGGCGACATGCGGTTTCGTTGTTTTCCAGAGCTTGGGCCAGAAAAATCTCTGTCGAAGTAGGTGTAGTGTGCGGGCAAAGCCGAGGTGCCCGGACGTGATATCGTCATGCATGGAACGAAAGACAGCAGTTAGAAGGTTTTCGGGCACAACTAGAAGCAATGGGGGACCATCAGCCGAGAATTTTTTTTTTTTTTGGTACAGCAAACCGTTACGAAATGTAAACGGTGTTGTTCCTGCTGGCTCATGTGCAGCTGCCCGACCTTTTAAGTTTCATTGACTGCTGTTTTGATGCCTTCGTTCTGGAAACAAAGACAGCGGTAGAAACGATTCAGAAATGCTTAGCTCCCCTCCAAGCTACTCATGAGTGGCCGGTAGAGAGGTCTATTCGCTTTCTTGATCTTCGCCTGAGCTTTCAGGACAGCCACACGTGTTGGTCGTATCAGCCGCGAGCCAATAAGCCCCTTCTGCCATATACGTCCGCACATTCTAAGCTTGTTAAGCGGGCCATGATCAGTTTGTGCTTCAAGAATGCCCTTAGCAAGTCTTGCTGCCATGTAATGGATGTAAGTTTTGAAAAGCAAATTCGACGTCTGTCATTGGCTGGGTATCCTAAGGTGGTGCAAGTGCCTGTCACGGAACGCATTTTAAGAGAAGCGTGATCCAGCACGCAGAAGTCAGTTGCCGACGCCCCTTCCGGCAAATGCCTTAAATTAAGTGATGTACCTTACATACACAGGATATCCCATAACTCGAAAAAGATGGCCCGAAGGGTAAATGTAACAGTTGTCTTTTCTGCTCCCAACAAGCTCGGCAAGCTTTGCAAGTTGACGGATCCTAATGCGGTCCCGTCCGATAAGTACACAAAGCATCACCGCAAAAAGTTCGTCGAGTGTGTTCACCGGGTGCTTTACAACCTCCCGCTTTCATGTGGGAAGCAATATATCGGGCAAAGTGGGCGTTGCCTCAATGATCGGCTCCGCGAACACCGCAACAACGTAAAAAATGGCACTGGTGCGTTCTTGGTGATTCATTGTCGAGATCATGGCTGCAAACCTATAGAGAACGAATGCATGATTGTGTCCCGTTGGAGGACGCAGCTCATCCGTGAAATAACTGAAGCGCAGATGATTGCAAAATCGGGTGATAAATGTGTTAGTTTCCCTTCACTGGCTCTCACCGAAAAATAACCTAGTTTCTTGGAGGCGGCAGCGCATGACTCATAACTATACGTTAAACGGATGCGCAGTTCGTCTTCATGTAAGCGCATGCGCAGTCTATACTGCTTCACATGTACAACCCTCCCCCCCCCCCCCCCCCCCCCGATTCATTGGTGCAAGAAATTTAGTGCAAAGTTTGCGCTTGGTGCGTCTTCTGCGCAATATTACTTGAGTAATGGATTACCAACTTGGGCCCCAGAACGCTTCTCTCATGCGCATCTGAGTTCTCGTGATCGCATAGTAGGGAAGCCCATATGTTTTGAGAGAGATTACGAATGCACGAACAATCTGTCGGATTTCTCGTTACTTCACACCACGCGTCCTGCTTGACATGCGGCGGAGTGCATGGAGTATTTGCGTGCACCACCGTACGGCTCCCCTGTGCAATCTATTGCAGTTGTCATCTAGGTACATAAATAGGTTTGCGCGGTTTCTCTGAATTTAAGCAGGGCTTTTGCGCGAATGAATACAGACACCTCTGTAGCATTCTGCGTACTGTTATTGGAGCTGACATTTAGCGTTGGCAATTTATTCAATACATGAACCCGCCACTTCGCACTCTAGCTCATAAAGGCTTTTGAGGCTATTCACCAACATCATTTCTTCATTCTTTGCATGAAATGACCTCGCAGAGCCTACTTCTTTAGCGGCTGTTCGTACATCTTGCTTAATGTTATTTCATGTAGCAAATAACGCCAAATAAGTAGCAAGACAAGTCGTCGAAGTATTGCACAAATTTCTTATCAATGATAGGCACGTATGCTACTTCCGTGCCAATACATACCAGCTCTTTCATATCGTCGCTGAGTGTTGACTATGATGATGATTTCAATACGATGGTACATACCCACAACGAGGAATTAGTCAAGAAACAGCCGGTATATATCGTGCCAACGAAAACTTGTTCTTCCAGATGATGGACGCGTGTTGATGATTATGATTCCCACACTATGGGAAAATGTCCACAACTGGGGATCGGACAGAAAGCATGTCCGTGTGCTGACATGCGATGATGATTTCTATACTATGCACACACCCGCAACGGGGGATTGGCCAAGAAGTGGGCGGTACATATCGCGCCAGTAACAAGCTTCTTCAGATGTTGCTCCGTGTTTATGATGAATATGATTTCCATACTACGGCACATGCCTACTACAGTGAATCGGCCACGACGCGTGCCCACGTGTTGATTATAATCATGATTTCCATACTATTGCTCATAAGCACAACAGGGCATCGGCAAAGAAGCATGTCCACGTGTTGATAATGGTAATGATGATATCCATGAAATGGTACAACGGGGGATTGGCCAAAAAGTGGCAGGCACACCTAAAATAAATAACAAGAAATCGAGACATACTTTTTTTCTATTGTGTGCGTCCGGTATTTTAACTCTGTGTAATTCCTCCTTTGTTTCTATGCCCATCGCGGTCTAAATCATGGCCGCTTATGTGAATTTTGACCTTGTTGTGGTGTGTTGAGTCATTGTGGTGCAACTTGTATTTGTCTTTTATACTGATATGCTCATCGGTGTATAGGACTGTGTGCTGTGGATTTTCAACCCTATGACGTGGTTTCTTTTCATTTTCCGAAATATCTTTTTCAACTTGTTGTTTCCGCTATGCAGTAAGGCGTACGTGTCTTTCTTTTATTTTCACTTCAATAAAGAAGAAGAGACATACAAGCCAATATAAGATCTGTGACATTGCGTATCACGGGTGCACAAAAGAACAAGCGGGCGCCGGTTTCCCTTTCGTCAAAGACCCAGGAAAAAAAAGTACAGACTAACAAAATTTCATTAACCACAACATAGATTCTAACGTGTACATACGTTGAACGTGCATATTCTTGTTCGTTTCTTTCTTCTGCAGGTGGATTTATGTCTACGAAAAGAGCCAGAACATTGCCGTTGAGCACAGTTTAGACAACCGAAAATGTATTGACGTGTCAAATGCGTCATCATTGAGAAGTGCAGGAGACAGCTTAATACCATATCGAGGGTTCGATGTCCAGCCCTTGTGGCCACATGTCTATGGAGGTGGCGTGAACGTATCTGTATGCTTAGGTTTAGGCGTACGTTAAGGAGCTCCAGCTGTCTAAATTAATCCGGAGCCCTCCACTGTGGTGTCTAGCCCCAGCCCGAATGGGCGTTAAACCTCGTGAATCAACGAATCAGTAATTCGGGAAACTATTTGCACCACATCCCCAAGAAATGAGTATTTATCACGCAGTGCTCGAGTCCTCAGACGAGCAGTGTAAGTCACGTGATTCAGTTTCGTTGCCCAGATTCTGGATTTGCGCCGTTTCGCCACACTACGTCATTCATTGCTGGGCCGCTGATTTGCCCTCTCTTATGCACTTCTTTTTTTAATATGGTACATCAGCATCGCTCAAGATAGCAAAATGACATGGCACTCCATGACGCTACCTGAGAAGCAGGCTATAAATACGCGTGTTTCGTGACCGGCCGCACCACATGGCAGTCAGACTGCTGCGCGACAGCCAGGAGTGTCCCGTGCGTACTTCCCGTGAAGCCCCGAAATCGTGCTCGATTTACCATGAAGAATGCAGCTGCCCGGAAAATGCCTGGCAAGACCAAGACAGCTGTAGTGCGTACGTCTGCGAAGCCTGCTGACGCAGGTGCGGTCAGCCATCCAGTACCCAGCCAGCCCATCTCGCCTGCGTGCACCAGGTCGCAGAAAGAACGCTTCGAGAAACAGACGGAGCACCAGCAGCCACTACCTGAGCGCCGGCGACAGCAACAGGGCACCAGCCGCTCAGCCCTGACGAACGTTGGGAACGCGCTACCGCGGACCGGCGGGGCAGCGGCGCCGGAACCCGTCGGCGCACCCGTGGCTGAGCCGCTTTCGACATCGGGCGCATTGGCTACACCTCGCACCGTCGTTCCGGCACTGAAGAAGCCAGGCGTCGCGCCCGCTCGAAAGAAGGTTCGTTGGGATCTAGAGAACAAGCACAAGAGAAACACTTGAGTAGGCGTGGGTGCTTCGTCAGCTGAAGAAAAAAAAGTTCCTTTTTCATTACGGACACGTCCAGTAGCAGTAGCTGTCTCGCGACGGGGATTTCATTCGTTCTACGGGCGTAACAAGCGTGCAACGCTTCTGTTGCATCATAGAAAGCTGAACAGTTGTTGCTTTTATGACTTTTGTTGCTTTTATGACTTTTGTTGCTTTTATGACTTTTGTTGCTTTTATGACTTTTGTTGCTTTTATGACTTTTGTTGCTTTTATGACTTTTGTTGCTTTTATGACTTTTGTTGCTTTTATGACTTTTGTTGCTTTTATGACTTTTGTTGCTTTTATGACTTTTGTTGCTTTTATGACTTTTGTTGCTTTTATGACTTTTGTTGCTTTTATGACTTTTGTTGCTTTTATGACTTTTGTTGCTTTTATGACTTTTGTTGCTTTTATGACTTTTGTTGCTTTTATGACTTTTGTTGCTTTTATGACTTTTGTTGCTTTTATGACTTTTGTTGCTTTTATGACTTTTCTTCATTGCTGGGCCGCTGAGTTGCCCTCTCTTATGTACTTCTTTTTTTATGAAAGCTTCTGTTACTTTTATGACTTTGGTGTCTTGCGTTACCTTGATGAATCGCGTTACTTTGATGACTCGCGTTACTTTGATGACTCGCGTTACCTTGATGAATCGCGTTACTTTGATGACTCGCGTTACCTTGATGAATCGCGTTACTTTCATGACTCGTGTTACTTTCACGACTTTTAAATAAACAGTCATAAAACAGCTTTACGTTACGGCGTCCGTGATTTGCTGACGGCGCTTCCTGCGGTCTTTGAATTAGAACGGCACTGTGGCATGCAATGGCAACAGCTGGTGCTGTACGCCGCTGCGCAGAAGAGATATTTTGACAGACGCAACGTACCGCACTTACGTACCTTTGTTAATATTATTTGGGAAAAGAAGTTATGCAGATGGGAAGCAAATCATGGAATCTGTGAAATGAAGCTTTCTTGAGGTGGTTAAGCAAATTCTATGATACCCAGGCTCATTTCGTTGCTGCGTCTTCGACGTGCAGGTAACTGGCGCGCGCACCCATCTGCTTTCGCGCATCCGTGCTACGCAGTGTGACACGTGCGGCGACCGTCTGGAAGCGTTCCTTTGCGTTGGCGCGATAGGATTGTGCGTACGATTGTTGTGCCAAGGATCGATGAACCATTAGGCACGTGATTCGTTCTTTAGTTTGAGCTATTCAGCATGACAGCAGCCGCGGTCCGGTCAACCAACAAGTTGAATTTTGCGTGAACTGCGCGTAAGCGCTTTGGCGCCTTTATTTACTTTTTATGCTGATACGATTTCTCTTTCTTGTGTCTGTTTTAGCCGGCGTACCTTTGTTAGCAACATCTCTGCCTCTCCTTAATTTTTGCCCGTTTGTTTCTTTTAGCCGGCCAATTCATAAGTACTGTTTGCGTAATAGAGAAGGAGCAGCGGGCATAACCTATGATGCCAACATTTCCTCCGCAAACATTCAATAATAATAATGAAGCCCGAACAACGTTGCGGTCACGCCCAACGTCGGTCTCATTGTTTCAATAAAATTGCGAAGAAAATGTTTTAATGTTGACACGGTTTTTCTTTTCTTTTCTGCTGGCCAACGAGTTCAAAAGGCTTCACTGCGAGAGAGCGAAAAGCATATCGAAAACCACAGCCAGTCGCTCTGCAGCACGTAGACATCCTTTTGTTCCGTGTACCATTGGCGTTTTTTACCAGATCCTACTATTTTGCGGCAAAGCCTACACTGAGCAGACTGGTAACTGCGTGAATGAGCGTGTACGTCAACACCATACATTAGAGGGCCGGAATACCTATACCTGACATCTCCCAGCGCATTGTAACGAGTGTTCAAAGGAACAGTCTGGCGGGCTAGTTGGTATGACATTATTTACACAGTAGCGCAGAAGCACATGTACAACGAAAGAAGAAAACGCGACACAGTGCTAAATAAAAACTGAGTGTTTATTACACGAGAGCAGATGTATATATCACCGTACATAAGGGAGTAGGGAGACACAAACAAATCAACCCAGCAAGGGCAACTGGCACGGGCGGCTAACGCGACAAAAACATTTCTTTGCCCGATGAGGAGACTGACGGGCAACTAACACGATCCCTATTCCTAATCTCTGCAATTTCTACTATTTCTATGGCGAGCTGGTCAGGGTGTCTGGCCAGTGATCGAGTGAGATAAAACCGAGGCTTGCATCCGCGCCGTGCGTGCGCCAAAGTTGCCTGATAAGGCTAGTTTTTAGACGTTTTGCCTGCGCTCACGTAAACTCTCGTTGATGCAGCTGCCCTCTGTCCCAAATATATATTCTTTGCCACAGTCCAACGGGATGCAGTAAACTCCACTTCAACACAAGAAACAAACGGTTTTCGGTAGGTCTTCTCGCATCCACGTGGCTTGCACGTATCCGAGTTTACCCTCGCACACAAACTAGACTGCGTCAAAGGCGCAGAGAACGCGATATCTACACCGGCACGTTTCGCGATCTTTTTCAGATTGGGACTAATTTTATGTCGGTATAGGGTAAGATGACTACTTTTTTTTTTACTTGCATCACCTGGTCAGTGGCACTGCTAATTTCATTCTCCCTTTTCTTTAGAATGCTGCCTTCCACGCCGGTCAATTAATACATGCAACGGGTAACCGGCCTCTAACCAGACGTGAGGCTTGGTACTCAAAACTTCTCTGAGCCAAGTGCGGGCAGGACTTTGCTGAGCTAATTTGTTTGTGTCTCCCTTCTCCCTTCTTTTCGTGCGGTGAAATATATATCTGCTCTCGTGCCATAAACACTCAATTGTTAGCGCTGTGTCCCGTCTTTTTCTTTCGTCGTACATGTGCTTCTGCGTTGCTGTGTAAATAACGAGTGTTGTTGCAAGCCTTATTTCTTTATTATAACCAAAATCATCATCAACCTCAAGGACAAAAAGCGCGTTAACTTGTGGAAGCTTTCCATGCACAAAGGAAGAAAGAAAATTGCGTATCGGAACGTTATTTCATTGTTAGATTGTAAATCGCAGCTGCTTGGTGATGTATTTTATGATGTCACCTAACGGCCATGTTTTTCCTTTGGTGTATTGCTCCTAAAAAACTTCATTTGATAGGCAGAGTTGGTCTTCGGTCCTTCAATTTGTCTTTCCGGCGTTTCTCCGCTGATTTTGAGTATGCATAGTTGTCGTGCTGGTGACCAACAATTTGTAAAGGTTTACGCTTAGCCGCGTTATAGAAGTCGACATGCGCAGACACAAACCAAACGTTTCTTTTGCAAGTTTTTTTTGTTTGTCTACTGCGCGGGTGTGTAAGTTTCCTTCGATGATCAAATTTTCATTTGTTAGTGGCACTTGTGCCAACGACGTTCCTTCTGTCCGTGTTTCCTAAATGCGCTTCGGCCGCCAATGCTGACAGACTTCGATAGATTTCTATTTTCCAGCATTTAGTCACGCGTGCATGACGACACTCTAATTAGCGTTGGCCAACAGTAACAATTGATTGCAACTTGGCAAGCACAAGGGAATAGCTGTCCTGAAAACATAAGAAGGTGGCTTTTTATTTTCGTCCATTTCACAACTTGCACAGTGGCTTTCACACAACAAACACATATAGTTCTAGTACGTGCAGTGGCATTCCAAGCTGCATTGTATCGTTAACCCTTGACGTTTTTCTTTGTTAGAATTCTTTAGGTTGTTCACTAGTTTGACTCATAAAAAATGTCACGTAACCCGCCATGGTGGCGCAGTAGCTACGGCACTGCGCTGTTGAGCTCGAGGTTGCGCGTTTAATCGCGGCCGTCGCATTCCGACGAGGGCGGACTGCAAAAAACGTTCGTGCGCTGTGCTCTGGGTGCTCGTTAAAGAACGCCAGGTAGCGAAAATTAATCCGGAGCCCTCCAATACGGCGTCGCTCAGAACCCGCTTTGAAGTTTCATGACATTAAACCCCACAATTATAATTTTTACTTTTACTTGACATTCTAGCACAAGTGCTACTAGCCACTACCCGTTCAAAAAGGTGACAGTTGATTTAGCATACGCGAAGGAAGCTGAAGCTGAAAGCCTGCGCGTCCGCGAAGCAGTCGTTGAGTTACGTCGACATGCTCATTCGAATGCGTTGTTACTTCCTATTACTTGCTTTTCTCTTGTTCTCGTTTCCGGTCGCCTAAACATCGCCGCTGGTTCTCCATGGTTTGTGGCACGTAAGAACGGTCGTGGCAAGTGTACGAAGACCACGAAGACACATACGCAGGTTTACTGAATGATTCTTTTATCTAGTTTAGCACTTCAGTCGACGAGGGTAGCTATACATGGGTTTGTATATATGGTGCCTTCTACTTTCTTGTAGCGCAGGCAGAATGAGAGGGACATGGAAAGGCAAATTAGGCAAACACACAGCAGTAACTTTCAACAACATATTTATTTGCAGCTCCTGTAGGCGTACTTATACTTCTCAAGACGTCATAATACACGTGTGCATTGCTCGGCAAACTTGAACAAAACCGGGAAGACCACGCACAGACACTTTTGTGGCCATGGTACACTGATCATTTAGAAAGGTGTCCGTGCAACGCGAACAGTAATAACCAAGTTCTTTTATTGATAATGATATTGATGACTTACTGGCCCATGCCCGTGAATTTTGGTGCCATAATGCTGGACGTTCGTCGAATTTCGCGACCCATGAGCCATCTAAGGGTTCGCTTTAAAATGTTTCAGCGCACACGCACACACTCAAGCGAGACTTTACGGAGCACGAAATTTGCGAACAGGTTCATACTCATTTCCTCGTTCCCATTCAGCCTTGAACTTCCGGACACAGTGTGGCGCTCGCCACAAGAAAGCGTTCACTGCATTTGCAGGCGTCTTTCATTTGCAGAGACCCTATTAACACGTTCTACGTGGCTGTCCTCACTACAGTGCACAGAGATGATCTTTCGTAGCTGGAGGTATCCCTTGCTTTAATCTCACGGCATTGCCAGCAAAAAGAATTTTGGAATGCCAACCTCACCAGACACCAGCCATCGCAGCAGAGGACGACGGCAAAATCACGTTTTGCGCAATCATAATTTCGTAGCTACGCTCTAAGGTAGCTAAAAAAATTGACTCGCCATCCCAGGACTAGCTGCTAGGGGGCCGTGGAGTACTGACGTGCGTCACATGGGCTCCTGCGTCTTGCACTCATTTCTACAGAAAGGCCAATCACCCCTTTTATTTTGCAGCGACAGTTTAGACAAGCTACAATGAACCAAGGGATACCGCCTACTTTAAAGGTGAGTGCGTTTTCGTCAAGATTTCGAACTTCAACTTCACCGACCACACCGCGCCTTACTAAGCCTAACGCCGCGCGAGGCCACGCCGGCCCGCCGGGGAAAACCGCCGTCGCACGTGCAACCGGCACACGGTGTTCGTGAAAGGAGGCCGACAGCGCTCGCTGTCGCACGCGCACTGTGAGCCGAAGAGGAGGCTCGGCACTCGCAGGCGCTGCGGCTGAGAGGCAGACCTTGATATGAGCCAAGAAATACCCGCGACGGACGCGACGTCAAGCGAGCGACAAGAAGAAACAAGCGCAATGCATCCAGACTCAGCGGAAGAAGCCGACTTCACGCAATGTTGGACCTACGATAGAAATAGCGACAGAACTATAGACCTCAACGACCAATGGCTGACATGGGAAATGAAAGGCAAGGAAATCACGTGCATCAAAGCCCCCGCAGCGATCCAATCCACACAACAGCCAGCTATGCCGCCACCGCCGCGCAAATCCAGAATGCCCCCGCTACCTTTTTACGACGTCAAGATTGTCTACCGTCCACAAGCTGGCCTTGAACATGGTCCCTCGTCACAGTCACTCACGCACTCGGCAGAGCAAGCGAAATATTGCAAAAAGAATTCCACGACAACGTGCCAGTACAAATGCAAAAATATGAAAGCCTTATCATTGCAAGTACAGGCAACAAGAACTACAATCAAAACTTAGCCAAAGTCACTAACATGCAGCTTAGAGGCAACATTTACAACGTAAAAGCGAACTCGCGCCTACCCAACGATGTTAGCAAAGGTGTTATCTACGGTGTCACGCCTGGGACTTGCAGTGCGGAGCTAATGGATGGGATTCGAGTGCCAGCACGCTATACAGTCCTCAATGCTCGCATGCCTGGACAGTCCACGGCGGCAGTCATCTATTTTGAGGGCCCACATGTCCCCTACAGCATCCTTTATCAGAGCGGTGACTACCGATGCAAGCCTACCGCAAACCAGTTCAGTATTGTCAAACCTGTGGCAACCTCGGACATCCTTAAGACATTTGCCCAAAACCAACCCCAACTTTATGCTACAAATGTGGCAAAACAAACCAACCCCCGAACCGTGACTGCCATCCCACGTGCAAGATTTGCGGAGGACACGAAACGGGTGGGAAGGAATGAAAGAAAAAGCTCAATCCTAATCCACCGCCTTACCAAGTAAGACTGCAAGGGCAAAACAGGATCCAAGAACGAGACAGTCGATGGAACTCCAACCGCGATGAGTCCCTGAACTAGACGCCGCCAATGGATGCGCCGCCAACTCAAGTAACGCCTCCAGTAGCACCGCAAGAATTAGCAGACCCACGTCAAGATCACGATAAAGATCGCGGTCGCGTTCCCGAAAACGCGTGAATTACGCTGAAGTAGCCGGCAGCTCTGGCAGTGCCAGCGTCGGATCGGAAGAAGCGGTAACTGTAAGAGCCCTCGAGACCAAGCTACAAAATCAACAAACCCTCATAGAAAGACTATTCCAAAGACGCAAGGAATACGAACGTGGAAGCAAGCAACTGTTTACAAAGCTAACCACGGAGGCAGTTGATTCTGCGATCGAAGATAGAGTTCAAAAGCGCCTCCAGGCTTTCGAGGACGTCTTCACAAAGAGCATACTCGCCCTGATTGAAAATATCACCAAGCCAGTCGTCGAGAAGATTGCAACCCTCAACACCCAAGTTACCACCCTCGAAAATGAAATCGCCACTCTCACAAACCAGGTCACCGGCCTAAAAGCCCAGGTCAATTTCATAGCACACATAAAGAACAGTTATGTCACCAAGTCCTACCTCGACAGCTTTCTCCACACCACCGAGCAGGGTAGAAGGCTCGCACGAACAGTCGCAATGCCTCCCACTCGATCTCACCCAACCATGAAGCTGCCTGTGAAACTGAACAGCCTCGTGATGGCGACACCTAAAACCACAACAAAGAGCCCGCAAAAAACTCTGCGAATCTAGCAATGGAACTGTCTATCCTTCCGTCCCCGGTACGCAAACCTACAAGGACTCGTCAAGTTAGACAACGCTGATGTAATTGTCTTACAGGAAACCAATACATACAACGTTCTACTTCAAGAATACACCGCTCATACACAAACTTAACGCGCAGCCATCCTTAACAAGAAAACTCTTACAACGCAGGAACACGAAATAGAAGGAATCCCCATCGAGCACACCCTAGTGGAGATCATACCAGACACAATAACGCAGCAAAGCCTCTTTATCGCCAGTATATACAGCCCTCCTCGTGATCAACTTCCGGAATTCGACCACTTTGTCCGTGAATTCAGGAAACGCACGAAAGGCCATCAAGCTGTCATAGTGGGATATTTCAACGCCCCACCTACAACATGGGCTCATCCAAACACCACCAAAAAGGGAGCCCATGTACACGACACTGCTCAACAACACAGGATGACCCTCTGGAACGACCCACTGCAGCCCATGAGAGCCGGAAACAGTGTCTCCAGGGGCACAAACCCGGACCCTACGTTCACTGTGAACGTCCACTGGGCCGAGTGCAGTCGACTCTCGGAGACACTCGAAAGTGACCACCACATTATCCAACTTGACATCGCGCATAGCCGGGAACTGACCGAGACTGTGGTTGCTCGACAAACAGACTGGAAGTCCTTCAGAGACAATCTCAATGGCAACACAACAATCGGCGACATCGACCATTGGCTTAAGGGCCTTTTCATCACCGCAGGAAACCGCACCAAGAACATCCAACTAAGCACCAACAGCTCCGCAGTCGACCCTCATCTCCTTCATCTCGGGGAGGCCGAAAGAAGCCTCCTCAAGAGGTGGAAGAGAAAAAAGTTCAATAGAAAGCTTGAGCAACGAATCGCCCTTGTCACCATACAGGCCCAACATTACGCGGTGCAACTTAGCAGGCAAAATTGGCACGCCTTATGTGACAGCATACAAAGGACAGTCACCACCAAGAAAACCTGGCATCTCCTACCGACCGCACTAAAACGCAAAAGAGGCAAGATCTGCGCAGTCTGATCCACAATCACGCTGGATCGGAGCATGATCTCCTTCGTGAGCTTCAGCAAAAACTTAGCAGCGACAAACCCACTTCGACAGCGAGCGGAAAGACGTACGATGGTGCACCAAACCCAGATCTCGATCGACCATTCACCCAGGGAGAGGTCTACGCAGCCTTAGAAAAACTCGCTAGAAACACCAGTCCCGGCAATGACAGAATAAGTAATAAGCTCCTACGCAACCTTCCGCTATACGCAACTTCCCTCCCACTACAGCATTCCTACAATACAACGACTGCTCGTAAAAGGCGGACCTACCAGCAGCCTGAAAGCATTCGGAGGTCACCATGATCCCCATACGCAGCAAACCCTTTCGCATTGAAAACCTCCGTCCCATTTCCCTCATATCTTCCGTGGGCAAACTCCTCGAACACATGGTGCACGGCCCGTTAACACCATACCTCGAGGACAACGGACACTTGCCGCACACCATGTTCGGATTTCGACAGCATCTGTCCACGCAGGACGTACTCGTGCTCGTAGAAGACTTGCTTCACTCCCTCGGTCACAGACGCAAATCATCAATCTTGGCAATCGACGTAAAGGGTGCATTCGACAACGTGAGCCAGGAACCCATTCTTCGCAACCTCGAAGGTACAGTCTGCGGAGCCCGCATCTATAACTACATCAGCAGCTTTTTTACACACCGCGAACAGGAACAGTACAGTAGGCGTCTGCAACCTACGCAGCGATAAATTTCTCCTACCCAACAGAGGAACCCCACAAGGATCAGTTATTTCACCCCTCTTTTTCAATATCGCAATGATCAGGCTACCGAAACTACGGAACGCCTTTCCAAACCTATGCCACGCCCTTTACGTCGACGACAACACGCTCTGGACCAAAGAACCTACGACTGAACAAGAACGCAATCTACAATAAGCCATCGATGCTATCGAAAGATACCTCCGAGACTGCGTTCTCCAATGCGCACCGGAAAAGTCGGGGATTCTCGTCCCGAGAGCACGGACACGAGGAAGACCACCCAACTCTATCGAACTAGCGTCTCACTCAAAGGAACCAAGATCCCTACAGTCGACTCTCTTCACGTGCTCGGACTTCACGTCCACAAGGACGGATCAGGGGTGGCCACTCGCCCGCGTCTCCAACGCACACTGTCACAAGTTACGCACCTCGTCAAGAGGATCACAAACCAAAGAATCGGACTCAAAGAAAAAGACACACTAAGCACAATTCAAGCTCTCCTGACTAGCCGTATCACCTACGGAACTCCCTACTTGACGCTCAAGCCGGCTGAAATCAAGAAACTCAATGTTGTCATTCGAAAGGCGATCAAAGTAGCCTTGACCCTCCCACCCATGGCATCAACAGAAAAACTCCTCAAGCTCGGCTTCCACAATACGTGGGAAGGGCTTGTTGAGGCTCATAAGATCAGCCAACTAGAACGGCTCAAGCTCACACCTACCGGATATACAGTTTTGCGCTACCTCCACTTCAGCGAAAGCTACATTGCAGACAGAGACGAGAAAGCAAGAATCCCGCCTGCAGTCCGGGGCTGTATCAGCGTTGCAAGTATACCGTGCAATATGCAACCAACTTACCATAAGGAGCGTCGGCAAACAATCCACACACTCAGCAAGAAATACGGGAGAGACCCTTATACGAGGTACACCGATGCTTCACGGTATAATAAACGAAACGCCTTTTTTTACTTAATTATGGGGTTTAACGTGCCAAAACCCCTTTCTGATTATGACGCACGCCGTAGTGGAGGACTCCGGAAATTTTGTCCAACTGGGGTTCTTTAACGTGCTCCTAAATCTAAGTACACGGGCGTTTTCGCATTTCGCCCCCACCGAAATGCTGCGGCCGTGGCCGGGATTTGATCCCGCGACCTCGTGCTCAGCAGCCCAACACCATAGCCACTGAGCAACCATGGCGGGTACGAAACGCCTTTTCCATAAGCGTCACGGATCACCAAGGCAAAGAACTTGCAGCCGTCACCATCGGAGCAAGAGCCCCCGAGAGTGCAGAGGAAACAGCTATGGCTCTAGCAATAACAACTTGCCCTGGAGCAGCAGTAACCGTAGCAGACTCCCAAGCAGCAGCTCGCAACTATCAAAAAGGTCGCATGTCGGAAACCGCACTCAATATACTTAGAAATCACATCGCACGCGCCCCACTCCCCGACACCCACATCAACTGGGTTCCAGCCCATCAGGGCATGACAGGAAATGAGGCAGCACACGTCGCTGCCCGCGAGCATACCACCCGGGCTTTCCTGTCATCCCACACCAGGCCGGCCACCAACTTTGACGACATCGCCCTATAATACTCGGAGCTATTACAACACCACCGACTCAGCAGAAGAACGTACGCTTCACCAAACAAGAATCTGAGCAAAAAGGAATAAGTCTTTCTGCGCCGCCTACAAACAAACACCTACGTACACGGAATATTCATGCACAGACTATATCCTACGCAGTACTCGTATACATGCCCCCATTGTGACGTCTCAGACATCCTGCAACACATGGTCCAGGATTGCGCATTGCGTGACATCCGCAGACCCTACCTCACGAGCTCCACAAGACGACTCCAACGAAGGCCGCACCAATAGTAGCACAAGAAGAGCACCCCAACTCACCGCAGATCCATACAACTGAAATGTGGGAGGCCAAGCTTTCCTCTGATGACCTGGATGACCAACGCAGTCTCGTCGCCCGGGCCAAGGAGGCACTCTAAGCCAGAGGGTTCTTGGAATGAGAAATTCTCCCACCTAAGGTGAACCGCGTTTTGACTCGGATTACCGTTTCAGAGAATAAGTTTGGTTCTCTCTCTCTCTCGCCATCCCGGCACAGCGAAAATCGATGTCCGGTGAAGCTCTGGGAAACCACCACTACAGCTGCTGAAGGGGATATGCAATGCTTTATTGATGGTTCCGATGCTTGTTTTGAGCTTGTTCTTTATTGAAACGTATGCTGTTCTGTGCGTTGTATGGGTGATTTAAATGAATGTATGCATTGTTCGCTTCATTTTGCTGAGTAGTTGTAGCATCTGGCTTACGGAGGTATGAGCCATTGCATGTTTCGTTTGCTTACAGGGGCATCAGCCATTACGTACGGTGGTAGGAGTCATTGCATTTTTGCTTGCTTGCCATTGCTACTGATGATCTATATTTGTTTTGAGCTTGTTCATTTTTGAAACGTACGCTGTTTTGCACGTTGATAGAACAGGGCGTCATTCCAGTGAATGTACGCCCTGTTCGCTGCACTTTGTTAAGGGGTTGTAACATCGGCATCACGAGAGAGATGGTATAGTATGGTGAACTTTATTCAGGTCCTGGAGATCAACCCTTAGATTTACGCAGGCCACTCCCACGTCCGGATAGTAAGGTTTGACCTTACCGCAGTATTGTGACCTTCTGGACGGCCTGTACTTGATCTAAAAGAGCTCCGCTGTGTAGGACTCGCATGTCGCATGTCGTAAAGTTCGGAGAATTGATACGTCCCGTCTTAAATAACCATGCTGGTGTACTAGCAGATCGTCTCATTCGATATAGTAGTGCGGCTTCTTCTCAGCGATGTCTTGGTAGCGCACGTGTGGTGGAAGCCAAAGTGACCCAATGTGATTTCGAATGTCAGATTTTCTATCTTGATTACTCTTTGGGGCCTCGACTTTGGGAGTATGATGGAGCACTGCGTATGCAACAGCATCAGGTTTATTGGTACCAGCAATACCAGTGTGGGAGGGAATCGACTGAAACTTTGCTGTGAACCCTTTGTTGCCGAGTTCTTGCACGAGGGCTAGGGATTTGCGTGGGAACTTGGTGGACGGTAGACTACGGTAGTATTCTTGCAACGCGGCGTTCGAGTCCGTAAGGCGAACTACATTCTGTGGAGGCAATGTTTTTAGTTTGCGCAGAGCAGCAGGTATTGCCACGCCTTCCCCAACTGTCGACGAAGAAGTACAGTCCAGAGGGCCAGACCACGCATATCTCAGAGAGGAAATATAGAATGCAGCAGCGCTGCAGTCTTCGTCTACTTTGACCGATCAGTCTGCGTATATTTGGAGCTGATTCCGGTACTTCGTATTCAAATGTTCCAGAACTAGGGACTTGGCTGCTGGAGCTGGAATGCAGCTCTTTGACAACAGTCGTGGTGCACGTAAGTTGCATGTGATATCCTCAAATCTAGTAGAGTGAGTCTACCTTTTCTCTCTGTCTCGGGCAGCGCAATCCTAAGACTCGAAGCGTGTTCAGTGCTGCATAAAAGTGTGAGTGCGGCATGTTATCTACACGTCTTAAGCGGGCTTTTCCGGCTCGCTGACTCAATCAAGTGTAGCAGCTGGGTCATGAGCGTCTGAGAAGCCTGAAGTCGCAGAGCGCGTAACTTAGCTTCGTAGAGCCCTTTTTTTGTTCGATGCCGGCTGAGGGATTCTCAGGCGCAGCAGAAAACATTTTGTGTGTGTGGCTTCTGTATAAGCGTTCGTATTAAGTATCTAAGGGTGACATCAGAGGTAGCTGGTATAGGATCCAACTTGTAACTAACGATGTGTGTGGTCATAGCATCGACGTCGGGTGGTTGTCGCAGCGAATGCCAACGACTCGTTTGAGAACATGAAACCTCTGTGACGATGACGCCACAACGTGGTCGACAGAGAGGCGCCCGAATAGCTTGTGGTCTAAGGTAATGCCAAAAAATCAGACGTCGGTGACTTGTCGAATCTGGCTATTACTACAGACTGCTGTGCAGTTTCGTTTGAAGCTCACTTTCTCGATATCTCCTCTGTGTGTAATCTCTGAGTTGTTTTTTTTTCTGCCCCCTTTTTTTGTGTCTATGCGTGTGTATGCCGTATACTTCACAGTTATCCTGTACGTGTTTAACTTCGACTATTAGTTGGAAAATATGTGTCATGTAAAATAACAGTCCAGTGCTGCTTACCTTGTGTTTTGTTGACAAATCAAGCACGCTTCAATAAAATACGCGCTCCTGATAGTTAAGTAAACGCGGCGATCGAGCGTAGAGTCTAGAGCTATTGACAAGCCTGTCCTCAAATTTCTGAAGTTATTCGCAAAATGTTCAATGCACACTCACTTTCGACTAGATTCCGCCACAATTAATTTGGCAATAATTCTCAGTTGACATGCAGCAATACATCAGCTGCTTTTTTGTCATATTTAAGACATTTATCTAACGCCGTTTTCCATTATTGAGGCGCATGATTTTTACCATTTACCTCATTCAAATCCCGCCATTATCTCTACAGGAAGTCACAGATGAGCCCATGTGATGCCTTCACTGCAAGAACAAACGGAAAGGTTTGCACAAGAGCATAGGTGATTTTTGTTTATGACGGTCATGGTTTTCAATCCAGAACTTGAGCTTGTCGCGCTAGTCAAAAAGTTCCATAGACGATGCAGGGTGGTGACCATCGGGATTAAGACTCAACTGTTGTTTTCTGTAACTTAGAGACACTATGACGATAACTACTACAAAAGGGAAAAGAAACAAAAAACACAAAGAAGAGCAAGGAAGCTTGTCGTTAGCTCTAACATAGGAAGATAGCTGTTTTATGAACTCTCTCTTTTTCCTTTGAACTCTTATATTGGGTTATCCTGTTCGCTCATGTCCAATTATGTGCAATCTTGTGCAAAGATTATTCGGTCCTGTGGGATCATATGCGCAGCGCTGAAGGCTCAGTACTCCAGTATGCTATGCCATAGATTCGCCTTTGCCGCTTTGAGTTCGGGGTCCTTTCTTTAATATCTTCTAAGCATCCTCAAGCGCAAAATAACAAAAGTAACAAAAGAGGGGAGTGAAGGGATGGGGAAAGGAATTTCGCTGGCATCATGCGCCTGTAATCTAATATCCGTCTATCCTGCCGCTTTCTTGCCGGCGCTTCACTGAGCTCATTTCGGAAGCAGTGATATTGGTTACGCACACGCAGAAAGGCCCAGATCCGTTGAATGGGCCGTTAACAGCTATACACTGCAAGAAATCAAAAAAATATCCAAGCAGACCTAAGCACTTCTTACGAGTCGTGAATTTAAAACAATTAATGTCCACTTGAACGCCGCTGAGTTTTTGCACAGCGAGTAATGTACCATAGTGGTACGTGAGGGCGATATGGCGTCTAGGTAAAACGTTGAAGGGAGTCTACGTCTAGGCGATGCCCTCTCGGCGGCAAGTATTGCGATTCGCCTGCTCGGCTCCGTCGAGGCGCGCTCGTGACGTGGCGTCGCTGCCAGTGTGAATTTAGGCGCTGTTTCGCTGCTACCGGCGCCGCCAGCTTTCTCCCTCAACGGGCCATTTCGTGCTTTCGTATAAAAAAAAAAGGAGCGACGAAAGCGGCGCTTTCAACTGTACCAACCCGCAATAGGTGTCGTCATCGCTCAATCCCAATCATTTTAATTACATCAGGCTTTTCACACATTTTGTCTGCTATTATAGGCGTCGAGTTAAAATGTACAGCTTTAATATCGTGCGCGAATGATAGGCAGGTCCCGTATAGTGAGGGTCCTTGGTTCTCGAGTTTGATATTTTTTTTCCAATTTGGGAGGTAAAACTGGGTGGTATTTTCGTAGATGAAAACCGAGGAGAAATCGGGCTTCTTTTTTTCTGGGATTTCGGGATTTTTCCGGTAAATTTCACGAACCTTTAGCACAGCCAGTGGCCTGCTCTTGGATACAAATGTTCTATTTAAACATGCGAAATCACTCATAGGAACATGCAATGACAAATAGAGGTGCTCACAAATCATGTGACGAACTCACCTATGCAAATCATTGTTGGTGCTCAGTATTCGTACAGAAACGATAAATAGAGACAGGTATCACTTCCTTGCTTTGTGCTCTTCGCGTCTTTCCGCAAAGGAAAAATGTACAAAATAGTAGTAGACGCGGGCATGCTTCGCGAGACGTCTGATGCTTCTCAGCCATTCACTCTAAAAACAAAGAGAGTGCCGGGCACTCCCTTTGAGGGAGTAGATGCTTGTCCCATATTTCACTCTCTTTTCGAGAGTAGATCGACCCTCTTTGAGAGAGAGTAGGTCAACTCCTGTTGACAGAGTTTTGTTTCTCCACCGCCAGGGATTGCTAGTACTCTTCCGCAGAGTGATAATACTCTTCCCACAGGGAGTGCTAGTACTCTTCCCCAGACTGCTAATACTCTCACCGCAGGGGTAATGGCACTCCACCAGACCGAGTACTTCTACTCCCCCAAACAGAGTGCTAGTACTCTTCCCAATACCCTCTTAGCGAAGTCCTGGCCGCGCATGCAGGCAGGAAATCAGATCAAATTAGGGTCGCTGATACACCGTTCCTTAGGCGGCTCCTCAGAGTCAGTAGCCCAATTCCAAGCGGCCTACAGAATAGGCGTGAGCAAAGTTATGCAGGATTTTAAAATCATCTTTCCTGTCTATTTGCTGCCTACCATGAGGCGTGACTGCTCGGAATCGGCCTTATGCGTATGCATCGCGAACGCCACTGCGGAGAAAAAAAAGCTAATTAACATTTAATCCGCAATTATCTTCGCATATTTCACAATCACGAGACACATAGTCTAATTAGAACACAATAGTCGAGGGAATCACATAGTCATGGAGAACCACATTGCTCTATACATCACATGGATTGGTACCCGCGTACACTCGCATCTATACAACTGAAAGCACACATCCTAACCATTACACCACAGAGCAACCACGCTCAGTCGTGTTGTTTTAGAGGTTATATATATAACAAATGTATTTGAGGAATCGGCTGCGGTGGGTGGAGTTTCTCTGCAGTGTGCTGTGCTGTTGTGTATTGGAATACGTTTGCGTTTGCATCATTTCCATTCCTTGCTACGACTAACGAAGGAATACAACGTAGACGACGACGTGAGAGCTATTCACGGCTTGTCGTCACCCCAGGAAAATAACAAATGTGCCGTTCAGCTCACGATCGAGTGCTTTTCCAGTCCATGCATTATATGTTCTCCGAAAATACGCGGATACAAACTATCGTGCCAACCATCCACGTATGTGAATTTAAGTCGCGCGTATACTGGTGAGCATTTCTGTTTATTTTTTCCGCCAGTTCCATTCGTATGTGGTTAACTGCGACGCCAGTACCAGGCATTTCGACGTGCCTCACGCTGCCGTGTAGGCGTTCTTTTCAAGTGCATTAGTTTAGAGTTCGGTTCAGTCCGCTGTGAGCTGTTGTCCTGCATTAGCAGCGGATCGTTAGCGTTTTGAAGAGCATGCATTCCAGCATTTGGAGACTGCTTATGCCGATAGCCGCGTCACATGCATTGGCACGCATGTTTAAATGACTAATGTTTCCACTTGTTACGCGTGCACTGCTCGTATCCTGTGGCAGGGCTCGTTCTAAAAGCTTCAAAGACCATCTACATTCATACGTGTGTTCAATATATATGCACAGGATGGACTTGTCGGCTAGTTGGTTGAGCATTTTAGAAGAAACAGCGCAACGCAAGGACGACGCAAAAACATGGACCACACCACGAAGCACTGGTGAGGTTGATGCTTTTTTTCGTTCTGGTGTTTGCGCTGTTCCTTCTTGCACGATACACGCACACCACAGGTAGGCAAAAGTTTAGGAGCATAGGGCGTTAACTTTGTTTTCCCCGTTTCCTCTCAGTGTCAATGGCACAACGCGTTGCCCGGAATTGCGCACGCTTACCCTCATATTCAGAAATGCATCATAACTTGAAGCCCATGCTTGACTTGATCTAAATGACGCAAGCCGTGAACGCACCAAAAGAAAGGCAGTGAGCGTCTAGGGGACGTTCGCACCAGGCGTCGTTTATATAAAGTCAAGCATGAGCTTTGTATTAAGATACATTTCTGAATATGGGGGTTAGTCATCTACTTCTCACAGAAAATTTCGAAGAAATGCCCACCAAAACCAGGCACATTCGTAAACTTAACTAGGCAATACGAAGCTCCATAGAAAGAGTGGTATTAAAAGCTTTCAGTATTTTGCTTTACTCCAAAATGGTTGCGCTCTCGTGGCTTCAATGTACAGAGATAGTGCAGCGTTAGCTAAAAAGCATGAATTTCCAAACTCCATGCCAAAATAAGCTTGTAAAATATTTAGGTGCTAGAATCCAGGGTTTGTAGCGATCCTTGAAAACCCCTTATTTCTAAAATGCCATTTTCAAGGCATTGAAAACCCTGGAATTTTTAGAAGTACTGGAAAGTCCTTAAATTTGTACACTTGGCTAGACTTAGCAGACATTGCCAAGCGTTGTTTTTTTTCCTTCTGTGACACTCTTCGCATGTCACAGAGAATTGTATGTGTAAGTAATATAAGGAAAGCGACATCCTTAAAGTTGAAATTACAAAGGAGCTGCAGATACCAGTTTTAGGCACACGGAACCGGCGACAAATGTACTTGGAGGAGCAGAAGCAGGAAGCTCAACAGTTGAGGCATTCAAAGAAAAGCCGTGATGAGTAAATCGAGAGCTACAGACACAATAAAAGGAAATTACAAACGACTTGCTTATTTGGTGGTGAAAAGCTGAGGCAACAGATGACATCACATACACTGTCAAACCAGACAGTATTCAAAAACAGCAAATGTTGCAGGTCCAAGTAGTTAATTGTGCTATTGCAGAAAAACTTTGAGCGCTTTCTTGAAATGCTTCCTTGTGTGCGTTTAGTGATTGGCGGTGAAAGGCAAATTAGCAGTCTTTCAAATGTTTGAAATCAGTGAAATGCGATTTGTTTTGTTTTCTTTTGTTTGCGTTAAAGTTAACAATGTTGATGAACAAGTTATTGCCTGTCCAAACTACTAAAAAAATCGCACGAGGTCCTTGAAGTTACTGTGTCGGGGCCTCGAATGTTCTTGAAAACCATTGCATTTTTTTCTTCAATATTGCTACGAACCCAGTAGAACAACTGTCATGGAGTAAAAACCTTGGCTGAACAGGGGCTTATACGAAGAGCACAGGAAGACTAGAAATGCAGTAGTAGGCATGGAGGGCCCTGAAAAAAATGTGCCACATCTGCTCGTCTGCCTTGTTTCTGCATTGACTGTCCCATTTTTAATAGAAGTGCACTTACTGTTCTACTCCAATAAACGCAACATTACCAACTCCAGTGTGGGGCAGTCCTTCAGCCAGTGCAGAACTCTTTCTGTACATCCCTGTCAGCTCTGTCATTTTTCCAGCATTGTAGTACAAGATTTGTTAAACTGGTTTCGCAGAATATGAGCAGTATACTCTTAAATTAGCTGTTTATTTGTATGCACAAGCTCAGGTCCTCAGTTTGGTTGCATGACAAATTGCCATACCTCAATAGATACAAGAAAAAATGTTATTAGAGTTTAATAAAATCCAAACAGTAATAATCACAACAATATAATTACATACATTTCTTTTGGTACGTATACAGCCCTTGTCTTGGCACTGTATAAATTCAACTATACATCGCAAGTACTCTGTCCTGACCACTATTATTCACATGTGTAAAACCATCACAGCAATTCTTCAACAAATATCACAGTGATTAGTGACATACACTTTGTAACTGCTTTACATGAGCATAATGTATACAAATGGTCCCTGTGTGACACGACTAGTGCCACCCGAGTACTATAACTCACAGGTGTAAAACCAACAGAGCAGTACTTTAAAAATATCACAGCGCTTAGTGACGTACATGCTGTAACTCCCTTGTAAAAGCTTAATACAAACACGTGAGCACACAGAAAGCTAGCAGTGCGCCTACATGGAAATACCACCGCCTGAATACTAATTCATAAGTGTACAACCAACCAAGCATTTCGTTAAAGAATATCACAATGCTTAGTGACATACAATTTGTAACTAGCTTATATAAGATTTATACAAACATGAGAACATACCCAAAGCTATTGGTGCACCTACATGGAAGTGCGGCCATCTGAACATTATTATTTGCAAGTGTAATCTCAACAGAACAGTTCGTTATAGTGACGCCCATTTTGTAACTGCCTTATACAAGCTTAGTGCAAGCACAAGAATGCGGAAAAAATAAATTAAGAACTTGCTCTATGAATACACAAACAGATCAACACAAATGGTAAACACCGCTTTGAAGACACGTGACCGTGACAAAGCACAGTGCTGTGCCGGTTGAAACTGCCATCCACAAAAGTATTGAGCAATGCTTAAACCACACGCAATAAAGTGCTGAAAGACTGCATCTGTAACGTACCTATTTTAATTCAAATTTCTTGAATATAGGGCTCTCTTGCAGATAAGGCATCTGATCCAACTGACCTGATTTTACACCTGCTAAATGCATACAATGCACTCAGATATAACTGGTTATAATAATTATAAAAGGCATTTAAAACTAGATAGTATGATGAAGATGCATGACTAGAAAAGTTCTGTCCCCCTCGTACTTGTTAAAAAGGTGTAAGTACGACACATGTTCTTTTTTTCCGCAATTTTTGCATTAATGGACACCCGGGAACCTCGAACCCACAAAAAAAGAAGATACTGCTGTGTTAATAGTGTTGTGAATAATTTTTTGTGAAAGTTTTTTACAGACAAGTTGCAGTCTCGTTTCTGGAGGTTGAGCTGTATCATGCAAAATAACATGGAAAGTGGTCACATGGGAGCATGACACTATGCCATAATGTTCATTTCAGTTGACTCTCTTGCCCTATAAGTCAGTGCTCACTGTGACCAGTGATGGAACAGCAGTGTCTGTGTAATTTTCATCACACTTCTGTCCTATGCCATCTTTACCAGAGCTGGCGGCACATAGATACCCAAATTTCGATAGTGTTGCTTTCTCAGGTGGTTGTTTTTGATTTGCTCAATATCAGTTGGCACTTCAGCTGCATCAAACTTCTTTTTTACCTCTTCAACAACAACATCAACAACAATCTTACGACACCTGTGCTGTCCTTCTAGTTGCCTACAAAGACCAGTTAATCTAGCAACAACACTGACAGTCTCTACTATCTTATAATGGGAAAGAGGTGTGTCCCACCATGTGTTCCACGTTGTCGCTATGTGGGCTGGCTGGGGAGGCAACAACTGTAATATGTTTGCATATTTTAAAGTGATGCGTGTACTGTGTTATAACACCTAACTTAGTCTTGCACTTGCTGCACAAGAACACTGGCTCACAGTCGTGGTGAAAAGCTTTTGTATGTTGAGCAAATGAGTTGTATGCACTACAAAAAAAGTCACAGTGATAGCACACATGTTGCTCTACCAGGCCTGGTGCGGTTCCTTCTGACACTGCTGCTGATGCTGACACACTGCTGCTTGCCTCGTACACTGTTGCAGCTGCAGTAGACATGGCCGTCTCTGTATCTATTGCTGCCGTGCCACCTGTCATGGTAACTTCAGGTGGTATCGGGCTCACTTCTGCAACAGAGATGTCGTTTGCCCCTTGAGGGCTCTCGTCATCAGGGCCAATAATTTCGTAGGCATTGTCTCCTGCATCGAAGAACCAATAAGAACAGCCTGAATTAATAAACATAGCTCTAAAAAGTACGGACATCAAAACTTAACCACAAGCTTTGCACATCAGTGACCAGGCTTAAGGAATAATACTTGCAGGAGGAGTTACACAATTGTGTGCATACATTACAGTTAAGCCTCATTAGAAGAGATACTAAAGAGGCACGGGAAACATGTCTCACGAAACCAAAAATTTTAAAACACTGAGGAGCCAGACTAGATCACCTTATTATGCATCATCACTAAAGTATGTTTAGATATATCTGAAGGAATAATTGCTCAGGGTGGCTTAAAGGGCCCCTAAACCACTTCTTGACATTTTTTGAACATTTCAAGTAAACATGCGCATCAAAATCAGAATGCCGTCACAATTGACGACGCCAAACGCCACAGTGCGTAGCACTGTGGGAGCACCACAATATGACGAAAACGACCCCGTGCGCCTCTCTGGACCTATCCTGCACCCCCCACTTTGTCCTGACATCACCAGGCTGTCTCTGATGATGTCACCAGTTTCCGGTGCTGTCGATTGGTCGAACGAAAGTGTACGACTGCTGGCAAGGCCTGCAAGCAAATACACACTCCTTCCTCGTCGCGTTGCTCGCGATGCCATTGTGGGCAGCCAATGGGGGCAAAGAACAGAAACGCCAGCAGAAGGATCTCCCTATGAGGCTCTTTAACTAGAGTCACCATACAGTTCCATTGTATTGGCAAGGTCATTAGCGCCACCCCTCGCAGGATGACGGGCCTGCGCGGCAGCAGCAGAGCTCGTTGATGATGGCCTGTCCCGTAACATTTGGAGGTGTACTAGGCGAGGAAAAGACGATACTGTCCAGATGGCCTGTACCAGATGAAAGAGTAAAATGAGCGGGGACTACTTTTAGATAATCAAACACGTAGCTCCACTATTACTGCACCGTTTTGAAAAATTCTCGTGGCTACGTGTTCGTTGCCTTAACATGTAAAATTGCAACACCGCAACTAAATTTCAACCTCGGTGGTTTAGGGGCCCTTTAAAGAAGACATTCACAGCTTTTTAGTGACTGTAGATTGTGTTAGCTTCCTCCCTAACTTCTGGAAGTTAAACACTTCACTTTGAAAGCCTTGTTGCTCGCGGTGCCTTTGAGGTGCTCTTAGACGCTCGTCAGCTTCAACTGTCGACACTTTCTGCCTTGCACTGTCCTCGTTGCCCTCCTTTTCTAGTTTATGCTAAAGAGACATGCGCACTTGACCTGTGTGAGGATTGTGTGATCTTTACGCCCTTTGGAGCACACAAGGTGCATGAAGTGAATGTGTCTGGGTTGTGTCCCTTCGAAGTTGTGAATACTTAAAAAGTCGTTAGTAACAAAGGTGACTCTTGTGTACAGTGTTGTTAATGTGGCAAACCAACCAAACCATTTTCAGATGTCTCTTACAACCAAGTGTATCTTGTAATGAGATTCTACTGTACTGAATATTTTTCATCTATGGATCATCTGCATGTACATATAGTCACAAAGATATGCTGTGTGGAATGGCGAATTAGGAAAAAGCTCGTAGTCTTACTTTTTGTCCCTAACATAAGCAGCTGATAATAATATGATAAAAAGCAGGTAATGAGGCATGCATGGAACATAATCCTTCAGCTCTAAACAGCTTTTTGGGCCCACATCATTCCCTCATGACATAAGGAAACAACTTGATTGCAGTAATGGCTGCATGTGATCTGAGTTGATTGAAACAAACAATACGTAAGGTTGCCCTGTATGTAATTTTATCAGTGCTTTTTAGATGTCCTGCTGACGATCCTGGCTGCACAATGTTTCTCATGCTTTTTGGCACGATTCCTTTATTTTCCACTCCACTCTTTTTTCTGGTTTTATCCCCTTTCCCTTCCCCCTTGCATAAAATAGCACACCTGAAGTATCAAATCTGTTGAATTATTGTGTGTATCATACCTGTTAACATGCGGGCTTCTCTGTGGTCTGTGTTGTATTTTTGCGCTGTACAAGTCAATTCAAAATGAAAGATGGAATGTCCCCGATTTTAGTTTAATTGTATGTGTATGTATATATATATATATATATATATATATGTCTCTCTCATGTTTTGAAATATATGTACATTCAGGAGTGCCTGCATGCTCTTCTTCCCTGCTCCAGTGACGAAAAGGAGAGCCTTTTTATGTAGCATAGTAAAACATTCACATGTTTTCGCTGTGCCCATTACATCACTTATCATATGGATCTGTCACAATACAGAGTAGCAGTGGTCTATAATACTAACTCATCCCAACAAAACTATAGATTAGCACATACCGACATGCTGTGAAACAGCTGTTGCAAAGCCGCTGGTGCTGGCAATTTCAGCAGCACTGCAGTGGTACAGCCGAGTGCCACCTGTATAGTGCCAAATGCACATGCATGTTAGCAACTCACTAGTTGCTGATGGTTTCATAAGCTTTACACTACACAATAAAGTAATCTAGACAACTTTGTTGGAACAAATACACATAATTAGGACACCACTTAAAGACTAACACGATTAATTGCCCCCAATCTCTCACTCACTAAGGGATAATACTACTGAAACCTCAGTGGAGAGCTCAGATTAACAGTCCATAAAGGACAAGCTTTCTTTGAGGAAAACAGCTATAACAGCGGTTAGTTTTCTTGATCAGCTTATGTGCTAGCTTTTATTTAAATGTCATTCAGTACTATAAAATATGAAGTGCCGCATTTCTAGCAGCAGAAGGCGTCATCAGCCTCAGGGTACAACAGATTTTTGCACTGTTTGAGTCAGTGAGCCACACGTACAAAGAAAACCGAATTCACACATACATATACAGTGCCAAGTGCACTCCTCCTTCTGAAAACGCAGCCGCCAGTTCCAATGCTGCTGAACGGAAAGGTTATATAGAGTGCGAGACTGCATGGAACTACCACTTATGACTGTAAGTGTATGATCTGCTGATTGGAGAGGTAGTCACATGCTATTTCTAGCCTCTTTTAGAAGCATTACTAAAGGATGAATTAAAATCTATTCATAAGTCATGAATTTCACGCATCAACGGTTTGGTTAAATAACTTGTGAGAAAAAGACATGTTTACCTGGAAGTGCAACTTTTTTCCTGCTGCAAATTTTCCTTCGAATTAATGAAATAACTTTACAGTGTCATAATATATTGTGTTTCTCGCAACTACTTCCCAGCAGTGGCGAGTTACAGTGTTTATATCTGACTCATTGGGCGACAATACTGCCAAACACAAATGCTTCACGAACACGAGAACACGTCCCTAGCAGAGAATAGCCTCTGTGAGACATGATCGCACCTTTGTGGTCAAAATGTACATTAGAACGACACCACCATCTGATTAAAAAAAAAGCCTCAGTACAAGGCAGCAGCCAACTGCATAATGTGAAATTGCAACTGATGTCCACTTACTGGTGGCCTGTGTTCGAGTCACTTCTGGCAGTTGACTGGGTGCTGAGAAATGCACGTCCTGGGTTGTCCCTACAAAACATACAGGGTTATGTCAAATGTTGAAAATACATATACACCGGCATTTCATAAGTTGCAAAACAAATGAGTAAACTAATAAACAACTGTAATGTAAACAGAGTACACATAAGATAGGCTGTCAACTGGTAATGCATTACGTGAAAAACATAATGCATAGGAAAGACTATATCTATACACACGAAGCTGACACACAATTCGCTCTAGGTTTTTCCGTGCAGTATATTCAAATTATTATGTCTTGTGGTTAGAGCAAGATTAGTGTAAATTACACACCATATATGTACCCTGGAAAACTTTTTTGCAGTATGCACCTGTGCACGCTTCGAATGAGTAGCATTGTAAAATTTACGTACATGACATTTAACATGGTTGCTGAACACCGATTTCCTTTGCCCTGTGGCGTGTACAGTGAGCTACATATATCTGGCCTCCCCCCCTTTTTTTGTACTAGCCGTACTGCGTGCCATTGCACTTATATGCACGTCAATAAGCCTTACGACACAGAAATAAAAAAAAGCGCCAATCACCCATGCCTGCATGTTGTAGTGGGCCTAACCTAACCAAACATGGGCTGTTGCTTTTTATAGTAAACAAAGGCACCGTGCTCATTGCATGTATGTATCATGTCACTAAGCAAATATGCAATTTCATTGTACCACTATTTTTTTATCACATGGATGTATCTGTTGAGAGTCAAGACAAAAAGCAGTCACTTCTCAGAACTAATCAGCTTTTTTAAAACACATATCTAACTTTTCAATGACACTTGCTGCTATGTGTTTGTCTCCAGAGAACATACTTGATTTGACTTTCCAATCGGAGACATTACATAAATATACCATGTTAAGATGACTGCCTGGAGCACATGAGAATTTTCATCTTGGTGTAACATACTGTATCTTGATTTTGGTTACATTTGGTCAAATGGTACACCAAATATACCCACATACTAGTTTTCTTGTCCAAATTGCATGGCAATGTATTTTGATTTTTCGGCATTGGCTCCTCTGCACTACGTGAAGTCGCGCTGCACTGGCTCTTTCACATCCTCGTGTCCTTGCAGCTGCCTTCTTGAGTTATATAAAGCGGGTGCCTGAAAAATATTGTATGCAAAAGTCAACACAAGGGCATGGTGCAAAACAACATCAAGACAGTCAAGGCCATGGCAATAAAAGAAAGTCTTAGCTCTTAGTCTTCTTAGTGAAATGCATGCAAAACATCCAAATGACTGCAACAGTCAACTGCTAAATTAACTTCAATTTTAGATTTACACAAAAACGAAATAACGGACAGTTCATCCTCGTTCGGCACGAATGTTAGAATACTCCTGCTAATGAATAGAACATTGGTCATTTTCAGACATCGTAGGTCTGTCATGAGCCTGGTGTATCGCAAACACCATTTGTGACACATCCTAAGCACGTGCACAGTGTGCTCCCCGCACCATCCCTGGTTGTGCCACTGCTGAAGCCATAATTTGAGGATTATAGCTGCAAACATGATGCTCAGTAGGGATGAAAATATTGTCCTTCAGTTCAATGGATATATGGATGTGCCTATAAAAAAGGGCAACGAGGCTTGTTATGGCAAGCTTACCCACATTTCAATACTAACAAGAAAGTTCACTGCGGCCTGCATCTAAGCTTACTAAAAGGCATGAACTTATTTTCATGTATGAGGTGCACAATGTAGTTCATTTTTGACAGACCCGACTACTGCTGCAGTTTGAAATCTAGCATTTTAGATTCTTGAAGGCATGTAAAAGTTGCAGTTAAACCGCAGTTATTGGTTTATTACACCAACCTATTGTTCTGTGTACGACAGACTGGTAACACGGAATTAAAGCAACATTTTATTTTGATATTTTATTTCTCTACTAAAAATATTCAAGCGATAAACACATTTTGATCTGCCATGCAATAGCAAAATGCACACCATACGCTTGTAACCCCCAAAGGTAGGCTGATTTAGCTATTCATATGACATAACTCTGACACGCCAACTCATATTAGCAAATGCAAAAGCACGTCCAAAACAATAAGCGTATGCATAGCGCCCTTGCAATTGTAATTCCACACAGCAGCCGTTATATTCGATGCCGATGCATAACTAGCTGCTCGACAATTCACCGAGTTCGTAGACATAAGCATCCTTTCAGTTTCCCACCATGCACGAAAACCGCAACAGGAGACAAAACCAGACCTACCTATAATCACACCATTTCAATACATGAGCAAAAACAGTTCAGTCTTAGGGATAAACACTGTGAGAGCGATTTAGTGCGCGACGGCGACGAGCGACAAAACGGGCCGTCGCTTGAACAGATGGCTCGGTTCTGGAAATCTAGAAATCATCGCTCCTCGCCCGAAAGTGCTATGAGCGACTAGCCAATAGCACGAAGCCGGAACTAGATGTACTACATCGCTCAAATACTACCGATTGTAGCGCGGAACGAGCAAATGATTCAATTTTTATACGTGCAAGGATAAGAACCTAGGGCAAGACCTCCGGACATATTTTATGCTACTTTTTTAGTAAAATTCATCAACGTAAATTACTAAAGCACGCGTCACGCGTGATTGCAGCCCTCATGCCGGCAACAACGGGGAGGCGTCGCTCAATATCGTCGCTCGCACGGAGTACGACTTGTAGGCGACGAGCGAACGCGACAGCCATCTCCATCGCGTCGCTTGTAGCCGCCGCGCGCAAGATCGCTTATATGGGGTTCATACTTTTTTCAGCATAAAACATGGATTCCTCATGCGTTTTCAGTAAGTTCAAGATAACGCGCTCAATTGGCCTCTTGCAGCATACAACTGAATGCCTGCGGCAAAGTTTCTAACTAGCACTAATGCTGCACGTAACTTCAGTGGTCGCAGATTCCCCCTGCGCGAGACACCGTCAAGCGCGCGGTTTATTTATAAAAAAAAGCATGCTGCCAGCAAAATGACGCCTTCTGTTATGTGATTCCTTAGTTCAACAGCGTTCCGTACACAGTAGACTGCTAAACTGAATAAATTCAAACACACAAAACGCACGCTAATCACGCTCCGCATAGGCTCGGAATCACGGGCTGGTGAACGAACCATTTTAAGCGTCCTCTCGCCTGGCGTCTTATTGAAGTAACCATAGTTCTGGCAGCATTTGCGATCTTTAAAGCTCTTACGGAACACGGCAACGTGATAAAATCACATGCAGTTATCGCGACGACTGGCTTTTTCGATTGACATGGAGAGACACAGCGCGTATGCCTAATCTTTTGTCAATCGCGTCGGCTAAGCGCAGCGACGGCTTCCTGGCGATAGCATGACATATACGGAGAATGTGCACCTAAGTTAGAATTCACTTACCGTGGAGGATTTGCTGTTATATCCAAGGCATGACGAACGACTGTCGTGTTTTCGTAGCGACGCGAGATGGCTGACATACGATCGTCCTCGGCTGGCCTTCGCGGCGGCGGTGCAGCTCGCTGGACGATGCTGTACGGATCACCTTTCTCCGGTGCTGTGTTGTTCCGCGATCTTGAGCGCGCGCGCGCGCGGTGGAGCAAATCCGAGTGAAAAAGTAGAGCGTTCGCTACGCGTTACTTTGAACTGCGGCGGCCTGTTCTCTTAGAAGCAATTGCATGTAATAAAGCCACAATTAGGTTTCTGGCCTCCTGTAACAAAATCCCGCCGGACAGATGTCCTATTCTGCCGTCTAAGAATAGGACACACTTTTGGCACACATAACTTCTTACACAGGGGAAACGAGCCTCCAACCTGTGGTAGATGCGGGGAGAGGCTGACCGTCCTCCACGTCCTACTGGAGTGTCGGGAAGCCGAATCCGAAAGAAAAAAACATTTTCTCTTAGCATACCGGCACCACATCCCCCTTCATCCTGTTATGTTACTTGGCCCAGAACCACTCTTTGACACCAACGCCGTCCTAGGTTTTTTGAAAGATGAAGTGTTGCATGTTATTAGCCCCACACGTTCGTAGCGCTTCCTCTCTTCAGAGGATGCCGCTGCGATAATTATTTTGAATAGCACATGCCTCTAGGCCCTTGTGGTTCAAGGGCTCTGGCGAGGCAGTAGTGCTGTAAGCAATTTAACATCTCGCATAATTTAAACAATGCAGCAATCCTTTACGATGGATTTTAATGTTCATAGTATTCGTCATTAGTCATCGCCATAATTTTATAGCACGTAGATTTTACGCACTTTACAGCGACTATATTTAGGCCACTTTACAGCCAAGTCACATCTTCCATAATACATCGTTAACATTACCACTTGTCATGGCGCTCTTTGGCCAAACCTGGCCCTTGCGCCACAAAACACCACACAGCATCATCATCTTAGAAGCAAAACGATGTGTTCTTTGCTCAGCGTGCATGAATGATACATTGCCATGTTCGGGGCCAGCCACCTACAGTTGAAGCAGAAGATTACGCTACGTTTTGTTCTCTATTGCCGCAAGAGTAGTTTTACTCTCTCTCTCTGAAGGGGAGAGTGAAAAGCACATTTCAATCTCTCCTTGGTGACAGAGTGAACAATGCATTTCACTCTCCTCGACATTTCGCGAGAGTAAAACGACGCTTTGAAGAGAGAACCGGCCGCTTCACTCCTGCGATACCCTTCCTAGTATTTAGAGTGTTGTTGACGTACACATTTAGCATATGCATTTTTCAACATCTTCCTATTCATTCTAGAAAACTGTCAAATCTTTCGTCCTTGTCTACTGTCGTCCTGCTTTGCCGTTCTGTGATCAGAACGGCAAACAGAACAGAGGAGCCGTTCTGTGAACGTAATCTGGCTGGGTAAGCGTTCTCTCAATAGCGAATTTTAGAATACGGCAACCAATTAAGCCGTACTCAAGTGTTGGGCGACGACAACTCCAGTGTTGCTCCTTTGCGGCCTTTTATGCTCGCTCTGCGCTGTTCTATACACTCTGCGATTACGCTTCCCAAGGCTTGGGCACCGTGATCTAAAAATCTCTGATGTCACAGCTACCATTCGCAACGTACGGAAACGTTAGCTCTGCGTCTGCTTTCTAGCTCATTACCGCCGTATACATGTATGCGACATACGGGAAATGCGATGATATGCGCCGCGTTCGTAATCATGTAAACGCATCCGCTAAAAAAAGCGGCAACCTTTCGCACATTTATGGCCGGCTGGCGTTATACTTATTATATATAAGGATGTTTCAGAGAACACTTTCAAAAAATGTTTAAAAATTGCCTGTGGCAGATAGCATAGTTTTAGTCCATGAGATGCTCTACTAGAAGAGGCGAACATTACTTGGAGGAAAACTTGAAATACGTAATCATATCAGTAACAAAAGTTCACAAATTAAGTTATTAACTTATTAACTTATGGCACATATTGCAATCTAAAATTCTAGCATGTGAAACTGCAAGGCATATTCACTTGAAAAACAAATGTGTGGATGACGCCATTTACGAGAAATGCCGTCAAACTTGCGGTAAAAGTACGCTGTCGTCCTACTTACTTTCATAACAGAACCCCGTTTTTATGTATTGAAGCACAAAAGAAACTGGAATACTATTGCATTTATCCGCAAAATTCAGGAAATAATAACTCAAAGCTGGTGTCATCCTGAGAATTCGTTCCAAATGGATCCGCCTTGCGAACATCCCGGCTAGAATCTGTAAATTGCGTTAGGTGCCATAAGGTAATTAGTCAATATAATTAGGGATTTTCTTCTTAATTAGCCTACTTCCATTTCATTCTTTTTCCTGACATTAATGTCTGCCTCTAAAGTAGACCAGCTCACGGACTAGAATTGCGTTATCTGCCCCAGGCAATTAAAAATATAATTTGAAAGTGATCGCCGAAACACCGGGTATGCCGGTTTTCGCTTGAGTGTTAAGCGAAACTGAGGCATATGCCATATTTGCATACAAATAACATTATTAATGGGGTATATATTGTAACTGGAGTCTGGTGGCTTTGAACGGGTTCCAAGCGGCACATGACCCACCCAAATCTCAGCCGTTCCAAAAACCAAATATTCCGCTGACCCACTACTACTCCATCCTACTGCTTGTCCTCCTCTTCCTGTTCTTTCACTTGCGACGTTCTTCGTTACCGTTACAATATAGACTACTTGCACACACAAGGTGCGCAGCATTCATTAGTTTTGTCAGACTTGTATTTATTTCATCCTCTAAGATAGGGCCAGTTTCGGGGAGAAATAGGCTTTAACCCAATTTTCCTAAACTTGTTCGGTGGGCAGAAATTAGGGGTTATCGGGTATTACCTTAAAACCAAGGACCCTATGTTTGACGCAAGGATCCCCTTTCGCTCGATTCTGTACGTTTCTTATCAGCCACTGCTACGACCGCCGACCACGGTGATAAAGTGGACAGAGCGCCCCGCGGACCGCTGGCGAAGCGTGTAAAGAACTAGCATTAGAATACAACCGCTACGTTATCCCGGCCCTGGTTTCTCGCAGTAACGCCACAGTGCCCAGTCACTGGCATTTAGACAACCCATGATCGTACCTAAAAAGCGACAAAGGTTGCCCCGAGGTATTTTTGCTACCCGAGTTTACAGCGAAGCTGTTAAGGGCTACTTACCCCCTTATAGTGTCCACGTGTAGAAAAAAAACACACCGAAGATAGTGCAATCAATGCCGGGCCGACGCGCGGCGGAGGTGTAGTTCGCCATTAAGGGGCCCACATACACAGTTTCGCTTGTCATCCTTCTTCACAGAGTGGAAGCACACTAAGTTTTGTTGTTTGTTCTTCGTTTTCAATGTTTTTTTGCTTTTGTTTTTTATGCGGAGAGAAAGGGGAAGAGCCATTTCGCATAGGGGACTGTCGTGTCTGACGGAAGGACAGCGCAACGGTGGAGCGAAAACAATACGGCTTTATTTAGCCATCATCTTAACAACGGCGGGCGAACTGCCCAGTTCTATGTCACAGGAACGAAAGCGCGTGCCAGCTTGAATGCCGCCGCTTTTAAGCACAACCACAGATTGATAACGTTTGCGCCGCTACCAAGGCGCATTCCTAGCTGTGACGCCTTGTCACCTAGGCGCGCGACATATCAGTTACGTACCATAATCGTGTAAGTGGTGCTTCCTTCTCAGACTGCCCTTGCAATTATTACGCCAACTTCGAATGACTGGAGATCGCACGTGTGCAATGAAGTGGCGATTTCATGGCATTCGAGTTAAGTTAGCAGGCGTCCCGCCATGGTACTAGGTTACATGTTGGCGAGGGGCGAATATCAAATTTTTCGAATATGAATTGAGTACAATTAGTAAGCATCGAAAAGTCCAACGCAGACACATAAGTACGTATATACAGCGGGGATATTTATTTCTTATATTTAGGTGCCGCGCCCCCGTTGATAAGTCCAAAAAATACAGGGCCGAGGAATCTGTTTTAAACACGAGATCACTAATTGTCATTAGGATATGCATGAATCGTCCCTTAACATCTTTAGGACTTGGTAACAAACAAGCTTTCCAACAATGAACGGCTGCTGCGTGAGATAGAGATTTACAAGAATGCCAAGATAATGATTGCCGAAAAAAGAAAAAGGTGCTGAAGGACTTGTGAGCCGTAAACACGTTAAAATGAACCATTGCAAAGAAAACATCACTGGTCGTAGCGTAAAAGGTAAATATGCTACATGACCAGGGACCCTATCACGTGAAACTATTCCAATCTGTTTTTATTCCAATCTCCTGACGTCAAATTTATGTAACCGCCGACGCAAGCATCGGGAGGGGAGAGGTGACCCGCACCATTGTTTGAAGAGGTTAGTGAAATACTCGACTCACTTACAGGAGGTCTCTTTTGTTAGCTTTAAAATAGAATAGCATTGCCCACCTCTTGACAGCTTATTCTTACATAATTGGCTCACAAGGGGCGAGGAGCACGCAGAAGTGGAGAGCGTTTCGGTGGGGCCGGGCTATATATATAGCGCAGTGAAAGTAGATAACCTGATGAGGAGGGCAATGCTGGCGTCGGCAATTGGCCCGGATCTCCTTGTGTATATAGATTTCAGTGACTGGTAGAAAATTGCGGTGGCGTGCAATGGAACGATAAAAATGCCTGCCACTAAAACGGATCCTCAGCGAAGAAAAGTGTAACGCATAAGTGTAACGCATAAGTGTAACCTAAAAAGTATAACGTGCCGAGAGGGCTCGTCAACGTTGTACAGGCGCGGACATATTTTTATTACATGCAAAATAGGTGCATTTTGCCGGCAGCTCCGAGTAGCTAGTGCCGTAGCGACCGGTAAGCAGCCTATTCTATTCATTTCGGAACGAGGCAGTCGGCGACTGTTAAATACACACACACACACACACACACACACACACACACACACACACACACACACACATATATATATATATATATATATATATATATATATATATATATATATATATATATATATATATATATATTATATATATATATATATATAGCCTTTTTATTCGGCATATTAGTACGTACACGTCACTTTCACGCGGTGAGTTCTCGCACTTTTGTGACTTCGCGTGACAGGCAGCCAAAGTGGGCACAGCCTGAAACATTTTGACCAATAGCGGCGAGCTGATGGCTAAAAACCCAAAGAATCGGAACTATTTATTTTTCTTTTGTTTGATTTAATCAAGCATAATCAGCATGTCATAGCATAGCAGATCAGGAGTTTTTGGGGTTTTGCTGACGTCACGTGACCGACAAGTGAAGTGGCCGGTGGCCAGGAAAAGTCATGGCTATTCATGGAGGACTGATCGCGCAATTGAATTGAATAGAAAAGTTTGTAATAGCTTTGCGTTGTAGCACCCCATACTGCCAAAAACTCTCATGACAGACCACAAGGAGGTCTCGGAGGTTGTCATGTGGGCTTCCATCGTGAAACCGAAACCAAACTCGCATTTATATTGTTTCTGCATTCCTTCGAGACCTTTTGTCGTTGTTTAAATTTTGATAATTTATCATACTTCGTTTAGCTGATGGAGAACAATAAGAAGACTTTAACTGTCGTTTGTTGTGAAATATTTTATTAGCTTCAAGTACTCGAAAGTGCCGAATAGCGTTTTTTATGTGAATACGAATAGTTAGTTTGTAATATTCGATTCAGATTCGAAAATTAAATACATTCACCCACCTCTGTTGTATATACCGCTTTATATGGTTAACGTGTGCTCGAAGAAATGTATACCCGCCCAGCGTTTTCTTGTCGTTCGTTTAACGTGGCGTAACGACTGAAACTGCACACCGCAGTTTGGCTAAACGCCCAGAGTACCAGTCGAACTTCGTTTTCGAACAGTTGGAGTCGCAAGGTAGTACAAAAAGCACGCTTCGACGTGGCGGTCGCACGCATTGGTGCCGCCTGCGCCCCTGCGATATTGGCCTCGAGCTCCACCACTGGAAAAGCTGGCGCCACCGTCGGCGTGACGTGCTAGGAGGGATCACGTGGACATAGCGGCCGCGTCGGCTGCTTCGGGCGCGCCGAAGCGAGCTGAAAACGAGTTTAAATTCCCTCGTACGCTGCGGTTTTCATTTAGTGGCGAAATTTTCCCGCTTCGAGTGTCTCCTTTACAACGCTTGAAAGCACTACAATAGGTAGTGGCTGCCTTTGAAGGCGCGCAACATGGTAGGCTACTGCTCGGTGCCGCAGGGCCGGACGCACGTGACGGAGTCCGGTGTCGGCCTTATTCACACGTAGCCGCAGGACAAGAACCTGTGTGAAGCTTGGCTCGCGAAAGATAAAACCGGCAGTCATCGGCTACAACTAGGGTATGCAGCAAGCACAGACGCGAGGAAGATTTCTGCTACGGCGCCCGGTCTGCGATGTTCTCAAAACGCGCACTGAGACGCTCGCCTGAATCCGCTGCCCGACTAATGTCATGACGGTTTGGTCTATGAACTTGTCGATACTATAGAGACTGCCAAGTTCAGTGGAGTGGAAAGGCAGCGGTGAGAAGCACATTTAAAGAATGCATAGCATATAGTCATGTTTGTGTTATGAATTAATGCACTGGATTACAAAAAAGGAGCAGCGGGAAATTGCACGCTGAGAACGCCGATAAACATACAGTGCGACGCAACTCGAAAAATAGTATTGAAAGATCAAAGAATTTAGAAGAAAAAAAAGATTGCATCGTCGCGACGGCACATCACAGTCCCCGTAGGCATCGAAGTCTCTACAATGAAATTATTTTTGAACAGCTCTGATAGCGCCCACGCAACAATGGTTGCCTGTATACTGTCAAATGCTCATATTCTGCGGCCTAAAGCTCATGGCACGGTGCGAAAACGCGCGCGCGGAGAAAGCGAAACAGTGCGCGGACAAGCATGCAGACGCGCAGTCGGTCGCTGCGAATCTGCGCGATCGCTGCATTGAGGCTTCATTCTATTACGCTCCATTTAGTTATACAAACACTATAAGAACATATTTCACTTAGTTTGCTCTCGGCGTTTACCTACCTTTCACGCAAGAAGCCGGTTCGGGAGACTCCATCGCGGCGACCGCGCGCAGTGGCGTTCACTGTACGTATTCGGTAAAGAGATAGTGGCTGTAAACAATTGTGTGCTTTCAGCTTGCCCAAGATTATTATTTAGACAGTAAGAAACTTCTCTCGTTTCGAAAGTACTTACAGAAATGTCCGGGAGAGCTCGCGCGTGGTGTTTTCAGTGAGCGCTGACAGCAAAACCTATGAGGAGCGCGTCACGTGATCCCTCATACTACGGCATCGAGGCGCTTCCGATAGAGGGCGACTCCGTAACTCCTCGCCGCCAATAGTGCCCTACGCCTGTGATGGGCGTCTGTAATGGAGCGCCCTCTCCCTTTAAAATGAAGACATGACCGTTCAGAAGAACATCGATTGCGCTCCGCGAGATGGCACCACCAGTTCTGTGCGCATCACGTAGTCCACGTTGGCAGAATGGACGGCTACAGCTGCGGCTCCCTGAGCCCCGACCTAGCCTACCCCCATGTCCTGGCTCCCCCTTCCCCTTCCCCTACTATTAAATATAGTTGTTTCCTCCTCATAGGCCATTTTTTTGTGTTTTGAACTTGTGTGCCTAGTGTTTTGTGTAAGTGTAGTAGCGCGAGCGGTGAGTAAGGTGGCAGCCGGTGGGAATCACGGGACCTGTACCTGTTGTGTTAACTTTATAGCCTATCAGCTAAGTTCCAATGATCATTTACGGATGATAGAAGAAAAGAGGGGAAAATTGTCCAGAAACCATCGACGAGGATATTCAATGGAAGCCAACAGCCCGCGCGAACGTGCGAGCGAGCGAGCGGACGAAGTTGGTGTTCGACGCAGCACGACGACTTTTATCCGACGACGACGACTTTTATCCCAGCTTTCGTTTTCATCTCGAAAATTGAGTACAAATTTTCGTCGTTTCCTAAAGCTTCCATTGCTTAATCTTTAAGCACTTTTTGAACAAAACTCTTGCATGCCAGAGAGGGATCACTGAATTTGACGCATGTGGATTGTCTTCCAGAACATGTCTGTCATCTGCCTTTCTCAATAATCGACCTGCAGCTTTTCTTATTCGCGAAAAACCCGCTCCTTGCATTGAAAACGCGTTAGTTCGGGCCAGGGCGGCTTCGCGTGCTACAGTTGGTACGTGTCCAGAAAAGCTAGATATGTTTCCAGCGTTTCGTGATGTGCGTTGGCAAAAACGATTGCGACGTCTATAGAGTTAAAACAGCTCAAGCTTAAGGCAAAATTGTAGCAGCGTATGTGTTCGAGCGGCGTTTGAGGCCAGATGTGTCAAAAAATAATGGGGTTTAACATGCCGAAACCACGATCTGATTATGAGGCATACCATAGTCGAGGACTCCGGTAATTTGGAGAACCTGGCGTTCTTTAATGTGCACCTAAATCTATGTACCTGGCTGTCTTTCCACTTCACCCCCATCCAAATGCGGCCAGCGTGGCCGTGATTCGATCTCAAGATCTCGTGCTTAGCACCCCAACACCAAGGCCACTTAGCGACCCTGGCGGGTCGACAGATGTGCCAAAACCGGTGATTGATGATGGTTTCATGCGTTGCGATCTACGCAAACAACGACCGCGCGGCCGTTGCGCCCTGTGCCTTGCAGACGACGAGCGAGAGCCTCGGCGTGGAATGTGCCGACGCTTGCGCCGTACAGATTGGGGACAGAATCGTTGCCGACACCGTATGCGTTCATCCCGGAACGTCAAAGACGAACCTTAAAGTCTTTATGACTGACACATTTGGATGGATCCTCTCGGTGGACCCCAATACTAGTGCCATTGTGGGTGACTTTAACGTCGATGTGTCTCTTCCCGACCGAAAGTGGTCCTTTGCATGCGTTCCATTTGGAAACGTTCGGCCTTCAATATTGCACCAAGACTATTGTATCTAGAACGCACCATCGGTCGTGGGTAGGCCTAACGTTCGCTAAGAACACCTACAATGTCGTCAAAGAGCCCATGGCGGTCTATTATAGCGGCCATAAAGCCACCATTATTGTGGTCACGAAATAAACGTGAATTCAAATAAACATAGCATGACGTAGCATGACGTCATGGATCGGAGTGAAAAGGCCTTGTGCTATCTAGGTGGTGTTAGATTGAGCCGCCGATCGCCAGCTCCCCTCGCAAGCTTTAAATTATGGGGTTTTACGTGCCAAAACCACTTTCTGATTATGAGG
This sequence comes from Dermacentor albipictus, assembly GCF_038994185.2. Lineage (NCBI taxonomy): Eukaryota > Metazoa > Arthropoda > Arachnida > Ixodida > Ixodidae > Dermacentor > Dermacentor albipictus. The sequence goes on along the minus strand of NW_027225571.1, from coordinate 1,388,585 downwards.
CACGCCGTAGTGGAGGACTCCGGAAATTTCGACCACCTGGGGTTCTTTAACGTGCACCTAAATCTAAGTACACGGGTGTTTTCGCATTTCGCGCCCATGCGGCCGCCGTGGCCGGGATTCGATCCTGCGACCTCGTGCTGAGCCACTGAGCAACCGCGGCGGGTCCTTCGCAAGCTTTCACTCGCACATACAGCGTAGGGCGCGCGGTGACGGCGCTATCGCCCTTGGACTTTACACGGAAGATCACTGCCACATGACAGCATAAATGCGCCTGGAGTGGGCATATAATTGCTATCGCAATAATAAAAAAGAGCCAGATGGAAGACCAGTAGATTTCCTTCCATGTGACAAACTAAATGTTCAGATTTTCTTTTTTTTTCCTTTTTTTGCAAGAGCGGCAGACATGTCAATTCGAGTAAACAATTGCGAGAAAATGTTAGCACGAGATTGTTAAAAAAGGGGGTGACGCACGGCTGATGTCATCGTGGCTCTCAACCGAAACAGAGTGATTCAATGATCGCTAGGCACCAGTATGCTTTGGTGACTAATAAATAGAAATACCTTTTCCTACTTGGCTATCTGTAGCCTCCAATCGAGCAAGCCATCATGAAAACCAATCAGTAATGAGCAAATAAGCAATAATGAGTGAATAACTAAGCTACTATGCATACTTCTACTTGTATAATTATACTATGTATACTCAGTGGATCACAGTAACTAGTTACTAACATGCTATGCTAAGATCCCCCTGTTTTACACCCCATAATGTCATTGAAATCAAATGAGATGTCATAAAATGAGTGATTTCACTATGCTTAGTGGGAAGTGGTATCATTAAGTTAATGAAATGAATCGTTTATTTTACTGGTACAAAGTCAACTTTCATTCGTGAAAGTCACCATTGATATCAATCAAAAATCCATTAAATGGGTGCTTCCTTAGTTAGTGCTGGTAACTGATTACGCCTAATCGCTAGTGATCACTAGTGATGCGCTCAGTTCGATGTTCTCGTATTTTCATATAGCTTAGTGTCAAAGATATTAAATGAAATTTCATACAAATGATGCATTTTTTGTAATTAGGACATGGTAAAGTTGATAAAGTAGTTATCATTAGTAACCTTGTTTATTACGACAATTGTAGCTTTCATTCGCGGGGTCAACATTGCTATCAATCAAAAAGTTATTACCTCAGTATTTATATTGTTACCATTGCTAACGGATAACGCGTATGCATTAGTGATCACTAGTGATCATCATCACCTTCATCATTATCATCATCAGCCTGGCTACGCCCACTGCAGGGCAAAGGCCTCTCCCATACTTCTCCAACTACCCTGGTCATGTACTAAATGTGACCATGTTGTCCCTGCAAACATCTTAACCTCAACCGCCCACCTAACTTTCTGCTGCCCTCTGCTACGCTTCCCTTCCCTTGGAATCTAGTTCGTAACCCTTAATGACCATCGGTTATCTTCCCTGCTCCTTACATGCCCTGGCCCTGGCCATGCCCATTTCTTTTTCTTGATTTCAACTAAGATGTCATTAACTCGCGTTTGTTCCCTCACCCAATCTACTCTTTTCTTATCCCTTAACGTTACAGCCATCATTCTTCTTTCCATAGCTCGTTGCATCGTCCTCAATTTAATTAGAGCCCTTTTCGTAAGCCTGGATGTTTCTGTCCCGTAGGTGAGTACTGGTAAGACACAGCTGTTATACACTTTTCTCTTGAGTGATAATGGCAACCTGCTGTTCATGATCTGAGAATGCCTGCCAAACGTACCCCAGCCCATTCTTATTCTTCTGATTATTTCAATCTCATGATCCGGAACCACGGTCACTACCTGCCCTAAGTAGATGTATTGCCTTACCACTTCCAGTGCTTCGCTACCTATCGTAAACTGCTGTTCTCTTCCGATACTGTTACTTTAGTTTTCTGCATTACTTTAGTTTTCTGCAGATTAATTTTAGACCCACCCTTCTGCTTTGCCTCTCCAGGTCAGTGAGCATGCATTGCAATTTGTCCCCTGAGTTACTAAGCAAGGCAATATCATCAGCGAATCACAAGTTACTAAGGTATTCTCCATTAACTCATATCCCCATTTCTTCGCAATCCAGGTCTCTGAATATCTCCTGTAAGCACGCTGTGAATAGCATTGGAGAGATCATACCTCCCTGCGTGCCACCCTTCTTTATAGGGATTTTGTTGCTTTCTTTATGAAGGACTATGGTGGCTGTGGAGCTGCTATAGATAACTTTCAGCATTTTTACATACGGCTTGTCTATACCCTGATTCCTTAATAGCTGCATGACTGCTGAGGTTTCGACTAAACCAAACGCTTTCTCGTAATCAATGAAAGCTATTGTTACGAAGGCTGTTTATTTACAGCGTGAAACGAGTTCCGAGAGAAAGCTACAGGCTAGGCCCAGCCGGCGCAGAGAACCCAGAGATCACGCGTGCACACTCTATTTATTCTTTATCTGCCTCAGTCGCGCCGTGCTGCGACATTTTCCCCGGGGGAGGGGGGGGGGGAGACGAAGCTTGCTGAGCGAGTTAAAGGGACCTGTGATGGTACTGCTTGAGTATGGCCACGTGAACAACTTGCGTCGCACATGAAGGCCGATTACTTGCCTTCACTTTGGCGATGACATAGTTCACATCACTCAAGCGGCTGAGTATAACAAATGGTCCGGTGTAAGTGGCGAGAAACTTGCGGTACAATCCCTTTTTGCAAACACGTGTCTACAACCAAACATAGTCACCGAGAGTAACGCTGACGGGGATATGCCGCGCAGCGTAGCGAGTGTTGCCTTGTGAGGACAACTTCCTGAGATGCGCCACTCGAGGTGCTTCCTCAGCACGACACAGAGATTTGGCGATGGAAGGATCTTCTTGGCACAATAAAGGTAGAAAAGTGTCCAGAAAGCTCTGGAGAGCGCGTGCGTACAGCAAAACGAACGGCGCATATTCAGTAACTTCGTGCATGGACCTATTTTACGCGTACGTTACAAAAGGGAAGACGGCGTCCCAATTCTTGTGGTCAGCAGCGACATACATTGATAACATGTTGGTAAGGGTTCGATTAGTCCGCTCCGTGAGGCCATTGGTTTGCGGGTGGTAAGGAGTGGAATGACGATATGCAGAACCACAAAGCCGTAAAAGTGCTTCAACGACTTCGGCGGTGAATTGCCATCCACGGTCACTGATGACAACCGTGGGAGCGCCGTGACGGAGTATGACGTGATGCAACAAAAATGAAGAGACATCTGCTGCAGTGGCAGATGGAAGTGCCGCCGTTTCCGTGTAGTGTGTAAGGTAATCTACGCATACTATCATCCAGCGGTAGCCAGCTGACGTCTTTGGGGGTGGGCCAAGCAAGTCGATGCCGACTTTTTCAAAGGGTAACGTCAGTGGCCTCACTGCTTGCAAATAGCCTGCTGGAGCCGTCGTCGTATGCTTGTGGCGCTGGCAAACAGTACAGCTGGCGACATGCCGTTTCGTTGTTTTCCAGAGCTTGGGCCAGAAAAATCTCTGTCGAAGTAGGTGTAGTGTGCGGGCAAAGCCGAGGTGCCCGGACGTGATATCGTCATGCATGGAACGAAAGACAGCAGGGAGAAGGTTTTCGGGCACAACTAGAAGCAATGGGGGACCATCAGCCGAGAATTTTTTTTTTTGGTACAGCAAACCGTTACGAAAAGTAAACGGTGTTGTTCCTGCTGGCTCATGTGCAGCTGCCCGACCTTTTAAGTTTCATTGACTGCTGTTTTGATGCCTTCATTCTGGAAACAAAGACAGCGGTAGAAACGATTCAGAAATGCTTAGCTCCCCTCCAAGCTACTCATGAGCGGCCGGTAGAGAGGTCTATTCGCTTTCTTGATCTTCGCCTGAGCTTTCAGGACAGCCACACGTGTTGGTCGTATCAGCCGCGAGCCAATAAGCCCCTTCTGCCATATACGTCCGCACATTCTAAGCTTGTTAAGCGGGCCATGATCAGTTTGTGCTTCAAGAATGCCCTTAGCAAGTCTTGCTGCCATGTAATGGATGTAAGTTTTGAAAAGGAAATTCGACGTCTGTCATTGGCTGGGTATCCTAAGATGGGGCAAGTGCCTGTCACGGAACGCATTTTAAGAGAAGCGTGATCCAGCACGCAGAAGTCAGTTGCCGACGCCCCTTCCGGCAAATGCCTTAAATTAAGTGATGTACCTTACATGCACAGGATATCCCATAACTCGAAAAAGATGGCCCGAAGGGTGAATGTAACAGTTGTCTTTTCTGCTCCCAACAAGCTCGGCAAGCTTTGCAAGTTGACGGATCCTAATGCGGTCCCGTCCGATAAGTACACAAAGCATCACCGCAAAAAGTTCGTCGAGTGTGTTCACCGGGTGCTTTACAACCTCCCGCTTTCATGTGGGAAGCAATATATCGGGCAAAGCGGGCGTTGCCTCAATGATCGGCTCCGCGAACACCGCAACAACGTAAAAAATGGCACAGGTGCGTTCTTGGTGATTCATTGTCGAGATCATGGCTGCAAACCTATAGAGAACGAATGCATGACTGTGTCCCGTTGGAGGACGCAGCTCATCCGTGAAATAACTGAAGCGCAGATGATTGCAAAATCGGGTGATAAATGTGTTAGTTTCCCTTCACTGGCTCTCACCGAAAAATAACCTAGTTTCTTGGAGGCGGCAGCGCATGACTCATAACTATACGTTAAACGGATGCGCAGTTCGTCTTCATGTAAGCGCATGCGCAGTCTATACTGCTTCACATGTACAACCCTCCCCCCCCCCCCCCCCCCCCCCCGATTCATTGGTGCAATAAATTTAGTGCAAAGTTTGCGCTTGGTGCGTCTTCTCTTACGTCCGTCTCTTTTTTGTTGCGCACTATTACTTGAGTAATGGATTACCAACTTGGGCCCCAGAACGCTTCTTTCATGCGCATCTGAGTTCTCGTGATCGCATAGTAGGGAAGCCCATATGTTTTGAGAGAGATTACGAATGCACGAACAATCTGTCGGATTTCTCGTTACTTCACACCACGCGTCCTGCTTGACATGCGACGGAGTGCATGGAGTATTTGCGTGCACCACCGTACGGCTCCCCTGTGCAATCTATTGCAGTTGTCATCTAGGTACATAAATAGGTTCGCGCGGTTTCTCTGAATTTAAGCAGGGCTTTTGCGCGAGTGAATACAGACACCTCTGTAGCATTCTGCGTACTGTTATTGGAGCTGACATTTAGCGTTGGCAATTTATTCAATACATGAACCCGACACTTCGCACTCTAGCTCATAAAGGCTTTTAAGGCTATTCACCAACATCATTTCTTCATTCTTTGCATGAAATGACCTCGCAGAGCCTACTTCTTTAGCGGCTGTTCATACATCTTGCTTAACGTTATTTCATGTAGCAAATAACGCCAAATAAGTAGCAAGACAAGTCGTCGAAGTATTGCACAAATTTCTTATCAATGATAGGCACGTATGCTACTTCCGTGCCAATACATACCAGCTCTTTCATATCGTCGCTGAGTGTTGACTATGATGATGATTTCAATACGATGGTACATACCCACAACGAGGAATTAGTCAAGAAACGGCCGGTATATATCGTGCCAACAAAAACTTGTTCTTCCAGATGATGGACGCGTGTTGATGATTATGATTCCCACACTATGGGAAAATGTCCACAACTGGGGATCGGACAGAAAGCATGTCCGTGTGCTGACATGCGATGATGATTTCTATACTATGCACACACCCGCAACGGGGGATTAGCCAAGAAGTGGGCGGTACATATCGCGCCACTAACAAGCTTCTTCAGATGTTGCTCCGTGTTTATGATGAATATGATTTCCATACTACGGCACATGCCTACTACAGTGAATCGGCCACGACGCGTGCCCACGTGTTGATTATAATCATGATTTCCATACTATTGCTCATAAGCACAACAGGGCATCGGCAAAGAAGCATGTCCACGTGTTGATAATGGTGATGATGATATCCATGAAATGGTACAACGGGGGATTGGCCAAAAAGTGGCAGGCACACCTAAAATAAGTAACAAGAAATGGAGACATACTTTTTTTCTATTGTGTGCGTGCGTTATTTTAACTCTGTGTAATTCCTCCTTTGTTTCTATGCCCATCGCGGTCTAAATCATAGCCGCCTATGTGAATTTTGATCTTGTTGTGGTGTGTTGAGTCATTGTGGTGCAACTTGTATTTGTCTTTTATACTGATATGCTCATCGGTGTATAGGACTGTGTGCTGTGGATTTTCGACCCTATGACGTGGTTTCTTTTCATTTTCCGAAATATCTTTTTCAACTTGTTGTTTCCGCTATGCAGTAAGGCGTACGTGTCTTTCTTTTATTTTCACTTCAATAAAGAAGAAGAGACATACAAGCCAATATAACATCTGTGACATTGCGTATCACAGGTGCACAAAAGAACGAGCGGGCGCCGGTTTCCCTTTCGTCAAAGACCCAGTAAAAAAAAGTACAGGCTAACAAAATTTCAATAACCACAACATAGATTCTAACGTGTACGTACGTTGAACGTGCATATTCTTGTTCGTTTCTTTCTTCTGCAGGTGGATTTATGTCTACGAAAAGAGCCAGAACATTGCCGTTAAGCACAGTTTAGACAACCGAAAATGTATTGACGTGTCAAGTGCGTCATCATTGAGAAGTGCAGGAGACAGCTTAATACCATATCGAGGGTTCGATATCCAGCCCTTGTGGCCACATGTCTATGGAGGTGGCGTGAACGTATCTGTATGCTTAGGTTTAGGCGTACGTTAAGGAGCTCCAGCTGTCTAAATTAATCCGGAGCCCTCCACTGTGGTGTCTAGCCCCAGCCCGAATGGGCGTTAAACCTCGTGAATCAACGAATCAGTAATTCGGGAAACTATTTGCACCACATCCCCAAGAAATGAGTATTTATCGCGCAGTGCTCGAGTCCTCAGACGAGCAGTGTAAGTCACGTGATTCAGTTTCGTTGCCCAGATTCTGAATTTGCGCTATTTCGCCACACTACGTCATTCATTGCTGGGCCGCTGATTTGCCCTCTCTAATGCACTTCTTTTGTTAATATGGTACATCAGCATCGCTCAAGATAGCAAAATGACATGGCACTCCATGACGTTACCTGAGAAGCAGGCTATAAATACGCGTGTTTCGTGACCGGCCCCACCAAATGGCAATCAGACTGCTCCGAGACAGCCAGGCGTGTCCCGTGCGTAGTTCCCGTGAAGCCCCGAAATCGTGCTCGATTTACCATGAAGAATGCAGCTGCCCGGAAAATGCCTGGCAAGACCAAGACAGCTGTAGTGCGTACGTCTGCGAAGCCTGCTGACGCAGGTGCGGTCAGCCATCCAGTACCCAGCCAGCCCATCTCGCCTGCGTGCACCACGTCACCGAAAGAACGCTTCGAGAAACAGACGGAACGCCAGAAGCCACTACCTGAGCGCCGACAACAGCAACAGGGCACCAGCCGCTCAGCCCTGAGGAACGTTGGGAACGCGCTACCGCGGACCGGCGGGGCAGCGGCGCCGGAACCCGTCGGCGCACCCGTGGCTGAGCCGCTTTCGACATCGGGCGCATTGGCTACACCTCGCACCGTCGTTCCGGCACTGAAGAAGCCAGGCGTCGCGCCCGCTCGAAAGAAGGTTCGTTGGGATCTAGAGAACAAGCACAAGAGAAACACTTGAGTAGGCGTGGGTGCTTCGTCAGCTGAAGAAAAAAAAGTTCCTTTTTCATTACGGACACGTCCAGTAGTTGTCTCGCGACGGGGATTTCATTCGTTCTAAGGGCGTAACAAGCGTGCAACGCTTCTGTTGCAGTCATAGAAAGCTGAACACAACCGGAGCGACACGGCTTGTTGTCTCTACCCCTTCGTGTGCTCCTATCAACCTTTCAAGCTTTTACCTTCTGTACGGATCTGTTTTGAAGACACGTTATAAATCTTTGAGGCTGTGTTTGCCATTATTTTTACGACTTTTGTTGCTTTTATGACTTTTGTTGCTTTTATGACTTTTGTAGCTTTTATGACTTTTGTAGCTTTTATGACTTTTGTAGCTTTTATGACTTTTCTTCATTGCTGGGCCGCTGAGTTGCCCTCTCTTATGTACTTCTTTTTTTATGAAAGCTTGTGTTACTTTTATGCCTTTGGCGACTTGCGTTACTTTGGTGTCTTGCGTTACTTTCACGACTTTTAAATAAACAGTCATAAAACAGCTTTACGTTACGGCGTCCGTGATTTGCTGACGGCGCTTCCTGCGGTCTTTGAATTAGGACGGCACTGTGGCATGCAATGGCAACAGCTGGTGCTGTACGCCGCTACGCAGAAGAGATATTTTGACAGACGCAACGTACCGCACTTACGTACCTTTGTTAATATTATTTGGGAAAAGAAGTTATGCAGATGGGAAGCAAATCATGGAATCTGTGAAATGAAGCTTTCTTGAGGTGGTTAAGCAAATTCTATGATACCCAGGCTCATTTCGTTGCTGCGTCTTCGACGTGCAGGTAACTGGCGCGCGCACCCATCTGCTTTCGCGCATCCGTGCTACGCAGTGTGACACGTGCGGTGACCGTCTGGAACCGTTCCTTTGCGTTGGCGCGATAGGATTGTGCGTACGATTGTTGTGCCAAGGATCGATGAACCATTAGGCACGTGATTCGTTCTTTAGTTTGAGCTATTCAGCATGACAGCAGCCGCGGTCAGGTCAACCGACAAGTTGAATTTTGCGTGGACTGCGCGTTAGCGCTTTGGCGCCTTTATTTACCTTTTATGCTGATACGATTTCCCTTTCTTGTGTCTGTTTTAGCCGGCGTACCTTTGTTAGCAACATCTCTGCCTCTCCTTAATTTTTGCTCGTTTGTTTCTTTTAGCCGGCCAATTCATAAGTACTGTTTGCGTAATAGAGAAGGAGCAGCGGGCATAACCTATGATGCCAACATTTCCTCCGCAAACATTCAATAATAATAATAAAGCCCGAACAACGTTGCGGTCACGCCCAACGTCGGTCTCATTGTTTCAATAAAATTGCGAAGAAAATGTTTTAATGTTGACATGGTTTTTCTTTTCTGCTGGCCAACGAGTTCAAAAGGCTTCACTGCGAGAGAGCGAAAAGCATATCGAAAACCACAGCCGGTCGCTCTGCAGCACCTAGACATCCTTTTGTTCCGTGTACCATTGGCGTTTTTTACCAGATCCTACTATTTTGCGGCAAAGCCTACACTGAGCAGACTGGTAACTGCGTGAATGAGCGTGTACGTCAACACCATACATTAGAGGGCCGGAATGCCTATACCTGACATCTCCCAGCGCATTGTAACGAGTGTTCAAAGGAACAGTCTGGCGGGCTAGTTGGTATGACATTATTTACACAGTAGCGCAGAAGCACATGTACAACGAAAGAAGAAAACGGGACACAGTGCTAAATAAAAACTGAGTGTTTATTACACGAGAGCAGATGTATATATCACCGTACATAAGGGAGTAGGGAGACACAAACAAATCAACCCAGCAAGGGCAACTGGCACGGGCGGCTAACGCGACAAAAACATTTCTTTCCCCGATGAGGAGACTGACGGGCAACTAACACGATCCCTATTCCTAATCTCTGCAATTTCTACTATTTCTATGGCGAGCTGGTCAGGGTGTCTGGCCAGTGATCGAGTGCGATAAAACCGAGGCTTGCATCCGCGCCGTGCGTGCGCCAAAGTTGCCTGATAAGGCTAGATTTTAGACGTTTTGCCTGCGCTCACGTAAACTCTCGTTGATGCAGCTGCCCTCTGTCCCAAATATATATTCTTTGCCACAGTCCAACGGGATGCAGTAAACTCCACTTCAACACAAGAAACAAACGGTTTTCGGTAGGTCTTGTCGCATCCACGTGGCTTGCACGTATCCGCGTTTACCCTCGCACACAAACTAGACTGCGTCAAAGGCGCAGAGAACGCGATATCTACACCGGCACGTTTCGCGATCTTTTTCAGATTGGGACTAATTTTATGTCGGTATAGGGTAAGATGACTACTTTTTTTTTTACTTGCATCACCTGGTCAGTGGCACTGCTAATTTCATTCTCACTTTTCTTTAGAATGCTGCCTTCCACGCCGGTCAATTAATACATGCAACGGGTAACCGGCGTCTAACCAGACGTGAGGCTTGGCACTCAAAACTTCACTGAGCCAAGTGCGGGCAGGACTTTGCTGAGCTAATTTGTTTGTGTCTCCCTTCTCCCTTCTTTTCGTGCGGTGAAATATATATCTGCTCTCGTGCCATAAACACTCAATTGTTAGCGCTGTGTCCCGTCTTTTTCTTTCGTCGTACATGTGCTTCTGCGTTGCTGTGTAAATAATAACGAGTGTTGTTGCAAGCCTTATTTCTTTATTATAACCAAAATCATCATCAACCTCAAGGACAAAAAGCGCGTTAACTTGTAGAAGCTTTCCATGCACAAAGGAAGAAAGAGAATTGCATATCGGAACGTTATTTCATTGTTAGATTGTAAATCGCACCTGCTTAATGATGTATTTTATGATGTCACCTAACAGCCATGTTTTTCCTTTGGTGTATTGCTCATAAAAAACTTCATTTGATAGGCAGAGTTGGTCTTCGGTCCTTCAATTTGTCTTTGCGGCGTTTCTCCGCTGATGTTGAGTATGCATAGTTGTCGTGCTGGTGACCAACAATTTGTAAAGGTTTACGCTTAGCCGCGTTATGGAAGTCGACATGCGCAGACACAAACCAAACGTTTCTTTTGCAGGTTTTTTTGTTTTTCTACTGCGCGGGTGTGTAAGTTTCCTTCGATGATCAAATTTTCATTTGTTAGCGGCACTTGTGCCAACGACGTTCCTTCTGTCCGTGTTTCCTAAATGCGCTTCGGCCGCCAATGCTGACAGACTTCGATAGATTTCTATTTTCCTGCATTTAGTCACGCGTGCATGACGACAGTCTAATTAGCGTTGGCCAACAGTAAAAATTGATTGCAACTTGGCAAGCACAAGGGAATAGCTGTCCTGAAAACATAAGAAGGTGGCTTTTTATTTTCGTCCATTTCACAACTTGCACAGTGGCTTTCACACAACAAACACATATAGTTCTAGTACGTGCAGTGGCATTCCAAGCTGCATTGTATCGTTAACCCTTGACGTTTTTCTCTGTTAGAATTCTTTAGGTTGTTCACTAGTTTGACTCATCAAAAATGTCACGTAACCCGCCATGGTGGCGCAGTAGCTACGGCGCTGCGCTGTTGAGCTCGAGGTTGCGCGTTTAATCGCGGCCGTCGCATTCCGACGAGGGCGGACTGCAAAAAACGCTCGTGCGCTGTGCTCTGGGTGCTCGTTAAAGAACGCCAGGTAGCGAAAATTAATCCGGAGCCCTCCAATACGGCGTCGCTCAGAACCCGCTTTGAAGTTTCATGACATTAAACCCCACAATTATAATTTTTACTTTTACTTGACATTCTAGCACAAGTGCTACTAGCCACTACCCGTTCAAAAAGGTGACAGTTGATTTAGCATACGCGAAGGAAGCTGAAGGTGAAAGCCTGCGCGTCCGCGAAGCAGTCGTTGAGTTACGTCGACATGCTCATTCGAATGCGTTGTTACTTCCTATTACTTGCTTTTCTCTTGTTCTCGTTTCCGGTCGCCTAAACATCGCCGCTGGTTCTGCATGGTTTGTGGCACGTAAGAACGGTCGTGGCAAGTGTACGAAGACCACGAAGACACATACGCAGGTTTACTGAATGATTCTTTTATCTAGTTTAGCACTTCAGTCGACGAGGGTAGCTATACATGGGTTTGTATATATGGTGCCTTCTACTTTCTTATAGCGCAGGCAGAATGAGAGGGACATGGAAAGGCAAATTAGGCAAACACACAGCAGTAACTTTCAACAACATATTTATTTGCAGCTCTTGTAGGCGTACTTATACTTCTCAAGACGTCATAATACACGTGTGCATTGCTCGGCAAACTTGAACAAAACCGGGAAGACCACGCACAGACACTTTTGTGGCCATGGTACACTGATCATTTAGAAAGGTGTCCGTGCAACGCGAACAGTAATAACCAAGTTCTTTTATTGATAATGATATTGATGACTTACTGGCCCATGCGCGTGAATTTTGGTGCCATAATGCTGGACGTTCGTCGAATTTCGCGACCCATGAGCCATCTAAGGGTTCGCTTTAAAATGTTTCAGCGCACACGCACACACTCAAGCGAGACTTTACGGAGCACGAAATTTGCGAACAGGTTCATACTCATTTCCTCGTTCCCATTCAGCCTTGAACTTCAGGACAAAGTGTGGCGCTCGCCACAAGAAAGCGTTCACTGCATTTGCAGGCGTCTTTCATTTGCAGAGACCCTATTAACACGTTCTACGCGGCTGTCCTCGCTACAGTGCACAGAGATGATCTTTCGTAGCTGGAGGTATCCCTTGCTTTAATCTCACGGCATTATCAGCAAAAAGAATTTTGGAATGCCAACCTCACCAGACACCAGCCATCGCAGCAGAGGACGACGGCAAAATCACGTTTTGCGCAATCATAATTTCGTACCTACGCTCTAAGGTAGCTAAAAAAAATTGACTCGCCATCCCAGGACTAGCTGGGGGGCCGTGGAGTACTGACGTGCGTCACATCGACTCCTGCGTCTTGCACTCATTTCTACAGAAAGGCCAATCACCCCTACACTGTAAACGGAAATAACTCCGAGGTGGGAGTATACTGCTTGTCCTCTAGCGACCCCCCGGTTCGGAGTTTATTATGCTCCGTATGATCGGAGTAGAATTTTTACTCCGTACGAGCGGAATTTTTGCGTGGAATTATGGGAGTTTTTTTTCTGTCTTTTCTTTATTTTTTGCTTTGCAATTGACGGAGTTTTTTCGAGGTGCACCGGGAGTATAAAAAGAGGCGAAAGAGGCATCGCGTGAGTTTGCGCGATCATGTTTACATGCAGAGGCTGCTGGTCAAATTTAGAAATATGCCCACGAGACCGCGTCAAATTCGACGAAACAAGTCAATGAAAGCACATATATCATAACATACATAAACATTCCAGAAACGCCCAATGCACAAATTTGAAAGACATCACACGTACACGCGATACTCAAAGAAGCAACGGTGCCAGTATATATAGCCGCGATACTGTGTGCCTCGAAACCGCCTAGGGAGCAGCTGTGCTGATTTCAGAATTAAGACTCGCATGCTCGTTTATACGAGATCTGCCTCTTTGAAATTAACAGAATACCTTAATCAACACAAAACTGTTAATTCAAAATAGTGAGAGAAAAAAAGTTAATGGCGTTATTTTTCAAAATTATCATGCCAGTCTGAGAGTGCTGAAGCGACTTCGCACACTGCCGGCGTTCGCGGCCAAAAAGTAGTGCGTTAGGTACAGTAAGCAAGAAAAATGTAAGTGCATGTGCTGCATAGCAAAATTAAATTTTTGCGATATAGTGGTAGCGTAGCAAGAAATTATTACGTGTGAGCATGACCCGCAGCAGCCGACGTGACACCAAAACATGCGCAGACATACATTTTATACGCCGCACTACTTGCTCTGCGTCCAAGCAATCTGTCTCGGTTGCGAAAAGGAGCTACATCGCTGATCTGGCGAGTGAATCGCTAAACTCGGAGGCAGCAGGCATGCGTCTAAATCAGTGTCTCGGATAGAGCGTAATGTTAATGCAATATCGGAAGCAACGACGTGACCATAACCTATATGCGCGATAACAATTCGATTCACATCGCTCAATAAGAAGCTTTATTTTCAGCACGCATACTTATGTCCTACCGTTTTTCTTCGGGCGAGGATATCCGTTCACAGATAAATAAAAACAGTTGCTTGCACTCCGGTCGTTTTCACTGGCAACACAGCACCGCAACGAACATGGGTTACGCCATTCATGCGCGACTAGCACGGATGTCGTCGCTCGAACAGTGGCTGCTGTTGCCATTGCTACGCGGTCCTTTCAAACACTACACTGGACGTTGTCAGCATGTACTCAAAAAGGACATAGAAGTCGCATTTCACGTACTGAAGAACACAAGACAGGGTGACGCAGCACGAAAACACAGTCAGAACGTGAACCGACATCACGAGCCAGTGAGCAGCTTCGAGGTATACCTAAGCCTTTTTCCGCACTTGAAAACGTGGCTCTTGCAATCATCGTTGTCAGCAAAGTGATCACAGCTAATGTACTTGAAGCTGAGATACAGTGAGCTTCAGGCATGCCTATAACACTTTCTGGAAGGAGATACGGGAAACAAATTGACGAAACGCTGTCACGGAACGACACTTCACAGACGTAAACAAACCGTCAGCCATGAGCACTGCCTGCTCCGCCGAACGCGCCCGGTCGCTGGCGAGGCGCACAGCCTCATGGGAAGCGCCACGTGACCGGCGGAGGGGAGTTTTCTAAAACTCCCTGTCGGAGTTTCACGGGAGAACAAGATTTTTAAGCGGAGTAAAATCGCGTCATGTCGCCTTAAAACTCCCGCAGCTAGCCAGCGGAGTGAAACGAGGGAATGGCGCTGTTTTGCTCCCATACATCGGAGTAAATATTTGAGGAGGGGAGGTTTTAGGGCACATCACCTCTTAAAAACTCTCAGCTGGGTTTATTTTCGTTTACAGTGTATTATTTTGCAGCGACAGTTTAGACAAGCTACAATGAACCAAGGGATACCGCCTACTTTTAAGATGAGTGCGTTTTGGTCAAGATTTCGAACTTCAACTTCACCGACCACACCGCGCCTTACTAAGCCTAACGCCGCGCGAGGCCACGCCGGCCCGCCGGGGAAAACCGCCGTCGCACGTGCAACCGGAACACGGTGTTCATGAAAGGAGGCCGACAGCGCTCGCTGTCGCACGCGCACTGTGAGCCGAAGAGGAGGCTCGGCACTCGCAGGCGCTGCGGCTGACAGGCAGACCTTGATATGAGCCAAGAAATACCCGCGACGGACGCGACGTCAAGCGAACGGCAAGAAGAAACAAGCGCAATGCATCCAGACACAGCGGAAGAAGCCGACTTCACGCAATCTTGGACCTACGATAGAAATAGCGACAGAACTATAGACCTCAACGACCAATGGCTGACATGGGAAATGAAAGGCAAGAAGGAAATCACGTGCATCAAAGCCCCCGCAGCGATCCAATCCACACAACAGCCAGCCATGCCGCCACCGCCGCGCAAATCCAGAATGCGCCCGCTACCTTTTTACGACGTCAAGATTGTCTACCGTCCACAAGCTGGCCTTGAACATGGTCCCTCGTCACAGTCACTCACGCAGTCGGCAGAGCAAGCGAAATATTGCAAAAAGAATTCCACGACAACGTGCCAGTACAAATGCAAAAATATGAAAGCCTTATCATTGCAAGTACAGGTAACAAGAACTACAATCAAAACTTAGCCAAAGTCACTAACATGCAGCTTAGAGGCAACATTTACAACGTAAACACAAACTCGCGCCTACCCAACGATGTTAGCAAAGGTGTTATCTACGGTGTCACGCCTGGGACTTGCAGTGCGGAGCTAATGGTTGGGATTCGAGTGCCAGCACGCTATACAGTCCTCAATGCTCGCATGCCTGGACAGTCCACGGCGGCAGTCATCTATTTTGAGGGCCCACATGTCCCCTACAGCATCCTTTATCAGAGCGGTGACTACCGATGCAAGCCTACCGCAAACCAGTCCAGTATTGCCAAACCTGTGGCAACCTCGGACATCCTTAAGACATTTGCCCAAAACCAACCCCAACTTTATGATACAAATGTGGCAAAACAAACCAACCCCCGAACCGTGACTGCCATCCCACGTGCAAGATTTGCGGAGAAGGACACGAAACGGCTGGGAAGGAATGCAAGAAAAAGCTAAATCCTAATCCACCGCCTTACCAAATAAGACAGCAAGGGCAAAACAGGATCCAAGAACGAGACAGTCGATGGAACTCCAACCGCGATGAGTCCCTGAACTAGACGCTGTCAATGGATGCGCCGCCAACTCAAGTAACGCCTCCAGTAGCACCGCAAGAATTAGCAGACCCACGTCAAGATCACGATAAAGATCGCGGTCGCGTTCCCGAAAACGCGTGAATTACGCTGAAGTAGCCGGCAGCTCTGGCAGTGCCAGCGTCGGATCGGAATAAGCGGTAGCTGTAAGAGCCCTCGAGACCAAGCTACAAAATCAACAAAGCCTCATAGAAAGACTATTCCAAAGACGCAAGGAATACGAACGTGGAAGCAAGCAACTATTTACAAAGCTAACCACGGAGGCAGTTGATTCTGCGATTGAAGATGAAGATAGAGTTCAAAAGCGCCTCCAGGCTTTCGAGGACGTCTTCACAAAGAGCATACTCGCCCTGATTGAAAATATCACCAAGCCAGTCGTCGAGAAGATTGCAACCCTCAACACCCAAGTTACCACCCTCGCAAATGAAATCGCCACTCTCACAAACCAGGTCACCGGCCTAAAAGCCCAGGTCAATTTCATAGCACACATAAAAAACAGTTATGTCACCAAGTCCTACCTCGACAGCTTTCTCCACACCACCGAGCAGGGTAGAAGGCTCGCACGAACAGTCGCAATGCCTCCCACTCGATCTCACCCAACCATGAAGCTGCCTGTGAAACTGAACAGCCTCGTGATGGCGACACCTAAAACCACAACAAAGAGCCCGCAAAAACTCTGCGAATCTAGCAATGGAACTGTCTATCCTTCCGTCCCCGATATGCAAACCTACAAGGACCCGTCAAGTTAGACAACGCTGATGTAATTGTCTTACAGGAAACCAATACATACAACGTTCTACTTCAAGAATACACCGCTCATGCACAAACTTAACGCGCAGCCATCCTTAACAAGAAAACTCTTACAATGCAGGAACACGAAATAGAAGGAATCCCCATCGAGCACACCCTAGTGGAGATCATACCCGACACAATAACGCAGCAAAGCCTCTTTATCGCCATTATATACAGCCCTCCTTGTGATCAACTTCCGGAATTCGACCACTTTGTCCGTGAACTCAGGAAACGCACGAAAGGCCATCAAGCTGTCATAATGGGATATTTCAACGCCCCACCTACAACATGGGCTCATCCAAACACCACCACGAAGGGAGCCCATGTACACGACACTGCTCAACAACACAGGATGACCCTCTGGAATGACCCACTGCAGCCCATGAGAGCCGGAAACAGTGTCTCCAGGGGCACAAACCCGGACCCTACGTTCACTGTGAACGTCCACTGGGCCGAGTGCAGTCGACTCTCGGAGACACTCGAAAGTGACCACCACATTATCCAACTTGACATCGCGCATAGCCGGGAACTGACCAAGACTGTGGTTGCTCGACAAACAGACTGGAAGTCCTTCAGAGACAATCTCAATGGCAACACAACAATCGACGACATCGACCATTGGCTTAAGGGCCTTTTCATCACCGCAGAAAACCACACCAAGAACATCCAACTAAGCACCAACAGCTCCGCAGTCGACCCTCATCTCCTTCATCTCGGGGAGGCCGAAAGAAGCCTCCTCAAGAGGTGGAAGAGAAAAAAGTTCAATAGAAAGCTTAAGCAACGAATCGCCCTTGTCACCATACAGGCCCAAGATTACGCGGTGCAACTCAGCAGGCAAAATTGGCACGCCTCATGTGACAGCATACAAAGGACACTCACCACCAAGAAAACCTGGCATCGCCTACCAACCGCACTAAAACGCAAAAGAGGCAAGATCTGCGCAGTCTGATCCACAATCACGCTGGATCGGAGCATGATCTCCTTCGTGAGCTTCAGCAAAAACTTAGCAGCGACAAACCCACTTCGACAGCGAGCGGAAAGACGTACGATGGTGCACCAAACCCAGATCTCGATCGACCATTCACCCAGGGAGAGGTCTACGCAGCCTTAGAAAAACTCGCTAGAAACACCAGTCCCGGCAATGACAGAATAACTAATAAGCTCCTACGCAACCTTCCGCTATACGCAACCTCCCTCCCACTACAGCATTCCTACAATACAACGACTGCTGGTAAAAGGCGGACCTACCAGCAGCCTGAAAGCATTCGGAGATCACCATGATCCCCATACGCAGCAAACCCCTTCGCATTGAAAACCTCCGTCCCATTTCCCCCATATCTTCCGTGGGCAAACTCCTCGAACACATGGTGCACGGCCCGTTAATACCATACCTCGAGGACAACGGACACTTGCCGCACACCATGTTCGGATTTCGACAGCATCTGTCCACGCAGGACGTACTCGTGCTCGTAGAAGACTTGCTCGGTCACAGACGCAAATCATCAATCTTGGCAATCGACGTAAAGGGCGCATTCGACAACGTGAGCCAGGAACCCATTCTTCGCAACCTCGCAGGTACAGTCTGCGGAGCCCGCATCTATAACTACATCAGCAGCTTTTTGACACACCGAACGGGAACAGTACAGTAGGCGTCTGCAACCTACGCAGCGATAAATTTCTGCTACCCAACAGAGGAACCCCACAAGGATCAGTTATTTCACCCCTCTTTTTCAATATCGCAATGATCAAGCTACCGAAACTACTGAGCGCCATACCAAACCTATGCCACGCCCTTTACGTCGACGACAACACGCTCTGGACCAAAGAACCTACGATAGAACAAGAACGCAATCTACAATAAGCCATCGATGCTATCGAAAGATACCTCCGAGACTGCGTTCTCCAATGCGCACCGGAAAAGTCGGAGATTCTCGTCCTGAGAGCACGGACACGAGGAAGACCACCCAACAATATGAAACTAGCGTCTCACTCACAGGAACCAAGATCCCTACAGTCGACTCTCTTCACGTGCTCGGACTTCACGTCCACAAGGACGGATCAGGGGTGGCCACTCGCCCGCGTCTCCAGCGCACACTGTCACAAGTTACGCACCTCGTCAAGAGGATCACAAACCAAAGAATCGGACTCAAAGAAAAAGACACACTAAGCACAATTCAAGCTCTCCTGACTAGCCGTATCACCTACGGAACTCCCTACTTGACGCTCAAGCCGGCTGAAATCAAGAAACTCAATGTTGTCATTCGAAAGGCGATCAAAGTAGCCTTGACCCTCCCACCCATGGCATAAACAGAAAACCTCCTCAATCTCGGCGTCCACAATACGTGGGAAGGGCTTGTTGAGGCTCATAAGATCAGCCAACTAGAACGGCTCAAGCTCACACCTACCGGATATACAGTTTTGCGCTACCCCCACTTCAGCGAAAGCTACATTGCAGACAGAGACGAGAAAGCAAGAATCCCGCCTGCAGTCCGGGGCTGTATCAGCGTTGCAACTATACCGTGCAATATGCAACCAAGTTACCATAAGGAGCGTCGGCAAAGAATCCACACACTTAGCAAGAAATACGGGAGAGACCCTTATACGAGGTACACCGATGCTTCCCGGTATAATAAACGAAACGCCTTTTTTTACTTAATTATGGGGTTTAACGTGCCAAAACCCCTTTCTGATTATGAGGCACGCCGTAGTGGAGGACTCCGGAAATTTTGACCAACTGGGGTTCTTTAACGTGCTCCTAAATCTAAGTACACGGGCGTTTTCGCATTTCGCCCCCACCGAAATGCGGCGGCCGTGGCCGGGATTTGATCCCGCGACCTCGTGCTCAGCAGCCCAACACCATAGGCACTGAGCAACCATGGCGGGTACGAAACGCCTTTTCCATAATCGTCACGGATCACCAAGGCAAAGAACTTGCAGCCGTCACCATCGGAGCAAGAGCCCCCGAGAGTGCAGAGGAAACAGCTATGGCTCTAGCAATAACAACTTGCCCTGGAGCAGCAGTAACTGTAGCAGACTCCCAAGCAGCAGCTCGCAACTATCAAAAAGGTCGCATGTCGGAAACCGCACTCAATATACTTAGAAATCACATCGCACGCGCCCCACTCCCCGACACCCACATCAACTGGGTTCCAGCCCATCAGGGCATGACAGGAAATGAGGCGCACACGTCGCTGCCCGCGAGCATACCACCCGGGCTTTCCTGTCATCCCACACCAGGCCGGCCACCAACTTTGACGACATCGCCCTATAATACTCGGAGCTATTACAACACCACCGACTCAGCAGAAGAACGTACGCTTCACCAAACAAGAATCTGAGCAAAAAGGAATAAGTCTTTCTGCGCCGCCTACAAACAAACACCTACGTACACGGAATATTCATGCACAGACTATATCCTACGCAGTACTCGTATACATGCCCCCATTGTGACGTCTCAGACATCCTGCAACACATGGTCCAGGATTGCGCATTGCGTGACATCCGCAGACCCTACCTCACGAGCTCCACAAGACGACTCCAACGAAGGCCGCACCAATAGTAGCACAAGAAGAGCACCCCAACTCACCGCAGATCCATACAACTGAAATGTGGGAGGCCAAGCTTTCCTCTGATGACCTGGATGACCAACGCAGTCTCGTCGCCCGGGCCAAGGAGGCACTCTAAGCCAGAGGGTTCTTGGAATGAGAAATTCTCCCGCCTAAGGTGAACCGGGTTTTGACTCGGATTACCGTTTCAGAGAATAAGTTTGGTTCTCTCTCTCTCTCGCCATCCCGGCACAGCGAAAATCGATGTCCGGTGAAGCTCTGGGAAACCACCACTACAGCTGCTGAAGGGGATATGCAATGCTTTATTGATGGTTCCGATGCTTGTTTTGAGCTTGTTCTTTATTGAAACGTATGCTGTTCTGTGCGTTGTATGGGTGATTTAAATGAATGTATGCATTGTTCGCTTCATTTTGCTGAGTAGTTGTAGCATCTGGCTTACGGAGGTATGAGCCATTGCATGTTTCGTTTGCTTACAGGGGCATCAGCCATTACGTACGGTTGTAGGAGTCATTGCATTTTTGCTTGCTTGCCATTGCTACTGATTATCTATATTTGTTTTGAGCTTGTTCATTTTTGAAACGTACGCTGTTTTGCACGTTGATAGAACAGGGCGTCATTCCAGTGAATGTACGCCCTGTTCGCTGCACTTTGTTAAGTGGTTGTAACATCGGCATCACGAGAGAGATGGTATAGTATGGTGAACTTTATTCAGGTCCTGGAGATCAACCCTTAGATTTACGCAGGCCACTCCCACGTCCGGATAGTAAGGTTTGACCTTACCGCAGTATTGTGACCTTCTGGACGGCCTGTACTTGATCTAAAAGAGCTCCGCTGTGTAGGACTCGCATGTCGCATGTCGTAACGTTCGGAGAATTGATACGTCCCGTCTTAAATAACCATGCTGGTGTACTAGCAGATCGTCTCATTCGATATAGTAGTGCGGCTTCTTCTCAGCGATGTCTTGGCAGCGCACGTGTGGTGGAAGCCAAAGTGACCCAAAGTGATTTCGATTGTCAGATTTTCTATCTTGATTACTCTTTGGGGCCTCGACTTTGGGAGTATGATAGAGCACTGCGTATGCAACAGCATCAGGTTTATTGGTACCAGCAATACCAGTGTGGGAGGGAATCGACTGAAACTTTGCTGTGAAACCTTTGTTGCCGAGTTCTTGCACGAGGGCGAGGGATTTGCGTGGGAACTTGGTGGACGGTAGACTACGGTAGTATTCTTGCAACGCGGCGTTCGAGTCCGTAAGGCGAACTACATTCTGTGGAGGCAATGTTTTTAGTTTGCGCAGAGCAGCAGGTATTGCCACGCCTTCCCCAACTGTCGACGAAAAAGTACAGTCCAGAGGGCCAGACCACGCATATCTCAGAGAGGAAATATAGAATGCAGCAGCGCTGCAGTCTTCGTCTACTTTGACCGATCAGTCTGCGTATAATTGGAGCTGATTCCGGTACTTCGTATTCAAATGTTCCAGAACTAGAGACTTGGCTGCTGGAGCTGGAATGCAGCTCTTTGACAACAGTCGTGGTGCACGTAAGTTGCATGTGATATCCTCAAATCTAGTAGAGTGAGTCTACCTTTTCTCTCTGTCTCGGGCAGCGCAATCCTAAGACTCGAAGCGTGTTCAGTGCTGCATAAAAGTGTGAGTGCGGCATGTTATCTACACGTCTTAAGCGGGCTTTTCCGGCTCGATGACTCAATCAAGTGTAGCAGCTGGGTCATGAGCGTCTGAGAAGCCTGAAGTCGCAGAGCGCGTAACTTAGCTTCGTAGAGCCCTTTTTTTGTTCGATGCCGGCTGAGGGATTCTCAGGCGCAGCAGAAAACATTTTGTGTGTGTGGCTTCTGTATAAGCGTTCGTATTAAGTATCTAAGGGTGACATCAGAGGTAGCTGGTATAGGATCCAACTTGTAACTAACGATGTGTGTGGTCATAGCATCGACGTCGGGTGGTTGTCGCAGCGAATGCCAACGACTCGTTTGAGAACATGAAACCTCTGTGACGATGACGCCACAACGTGGTCGACAGAGAGGCGCCCGAATAGCTTGTGGTCTAAGGTAATGCCAAGAAATCAGACGTCGGTGACTTGTCGAATCTGGCTATTACTACAGACTGCTGTGCAGTTTCGTTTGAAGCTCACTTTCTCGATATCTCTTCTGTGTGTAATCTCGGAGTTGTTTTTTTTTCTGCCCCCTTTTTTTGTGTCTATGCGTGTGTATGCCGTATACTTCACAGTTATCCTGTACGTGTTTAACTTCGACTATTAGTTGGCAAATATGTGTCATGTAAAATAACAGTCCAGTGCTGCTTACCTTGTGTTTTGTTGACAAATCAAGCACGCTTCAATAAAATACGCGCTCCTGATAGTTAAGTAAACGCGGCGATCGAGCGTAGAGTCTAGAGCTATTGACAAGCCTGTCCTCAAATTTCTGAAGTTATTCGCAAAATGTTCAATGCACACTCACATTCTACTAGATTCCGCCACAATTAATTTGGCAATAATTCTCAGTTGACATGCAGCAATACATCAGCTGCTTTTTTATCATATTTAAGACATTTATCTAACGCCGTTTTCCATTATTGAGGCGCATGATTTTTGCCATTTACCTCATTCAAATCCCGCCATTATCTTTACAGGAAGTCACAGATGAGCCCATGTGATGCCTTCACTGCAAGAACAAACGGAAAGGTTTGCTCAAGAGCATAGGTGATTTTTGTTTATGACGGTCATGGTTTTCAATCCAGAACTTGAGCTTGTCGCGCTAGTCAAAAAGTTCCATAGACGATGCAGGGTGGTGACCATCGGGATTAAGACTCAACTGTTGTTTTCTGTAACTTAGAGACACTATGACGATAACTACTACAAAAGGGAAAAGAAACAAAAAACACAAAGAAGAGCAAGGAAGCTTGTCGTTAGCTCTAACATAGGAAGATAGCTGTTTTATGAACTCTCTCTTTTTCCTTTGAACTCTTATACTGGGTTATCCTGTTCGCACATGTCCAATTATGTGCAATCTTGTACAAAGATTATTCGGTCCTGTGGGATCATATGCGCAGCGCTGAAGGCTCAGTACTCCAGTATGCTATGCCATAGATTCGCCTTTGCCGCTTTGAGTTCGGGGTCCTTTCTTTAATATCTTCTAATCATCCTCAAGCGCAAAATAACAAAAGTAACAAAAGAGGGGAGTGAAGGGATGGGGAAAGGAATTTCGCTGGCATCATGCGCCTGTAATCTAATATCCGTCTATCCTGCCGCTTTCTTGCCGGCGCTTCACTGAGCTCATTTCGGAAGCAGTGATATTGGTTACGCACACGCAGAAAGGCCCAGATCCGTCGAATGGGCCGTTAACAGCTATACACTGCAAAAAATAAAAAAAATATCCAAGCAGACTTAAGCACTTCTTACGAGTCGTGAATTTAAAACAATTAATGTCCACTTGAACGCCGCTGAGTTTTTGCGCAGCGAGTAATGTACCATAGTGGTACGTGAGGGCGATATGGCGTCTAGGTAAAACGTGGAAGGGAGTCTACGTCTAGGCGATGCCCTCTCGGCGGCAAGTATTGCGATTCGCCTGCTCTGCTCCGTCGAGGCGCGCTCGTGACGTGGCGTCGCTGCCAAAGTGAATTTAGGCGCTGTTTCGCTGCTACCGGCGCCGCCAGCTTTCTCCCTCAACGGGCCATTTCGTGCTTTCGTATAAAAAAAAAAAAGAGTAGCGACGAAAGCGGCGCTTTCAACTGTACCAACCCGCAATAGGTGTCGTCATCGCTCACTCCCAATCATTTTAATTACATCAGGCTTTTCACACATTTTGTCTGCTATGATAGGCGTCGAGTTAAAATGTACAGCTTTAATATCGTGCGCGAATGATAGGCAGGTCCCGTATAGTGAGGGTCCTTGGTTCTCGAGTTTGATATTTTTTTTTCCAATTTGGGAGGTAAAACTGGGTGGTATTTTCGTAGATGAAAACCGAGGAGAAATCGGGCTTCTTTTTTTCTGGGATTTCGGGATTTTTCCGGTAAATTTCACGAACCTTTAGCACAGCCAGTGGCCTGCTCTTGGATACAAATGTTCTATTTAAACATGCGAAATCACTCATAGGAACATGCAATGACAAATAGAGGTGCTCACAAATCATGTGACGAACTCACCTATGCAAATCATTGTTGGTGCTCAGTATTCGTACAGAAACGATAAATAGAGACAGGTATCACTTCCTTGCTTTGTGCTCTTCGCGTCTTTCCGCAAAGGAAAAATGTACAAAATAGTAGTAGACGCGGGCATGCTTCGCGAGACGTCTGATGCTTCTCAGCCATTCACTCTAAAAACAAAGAGAGTGCCGGGCACTCCCTTTGAGGGAGTAGATGCTTGTCCCATATTTCACTCTCTTTTCGAGAGTAGATCGACCCTCTTTGAGAGAGAGTAGGTCAACTCCTGTTGACAGAGTTTTGTTTCTCCACCGCCAGGGATTGCTAGTACTCTTCCGCAGAGTGATAATACTCTTCCCACAGGGAGTGCTAGTACTCTTCCCCAGACTGCTAATACTCTCACCGCAGGGGTAATGGCACTCCACCAGACCGAGTACTTCTACTCCCCCAAACAGAGTGCTAGTACTCTTCCCAATACCCTCTTAGCGAAGTCCTGGCCGCGCATGCAGGCAGGAAATCAGATCAAATTAGGGTCGCTGATACACCGTTCCTTAGGCGGCTCCTCAGAGTCAGTAGCCCAATTCCAAGCGGCCTACAGAATAGGCGTGAGCAAAGTTATGCAGGATTTTAAAATCATCTTTCCTGTCTATTTGCTGCCTACCATGAGGCGTGACTGCTCGGAATCGGCCTTATGCGTATGCATCGCGAACGCCACTGCGAAGAAAAAAAGCTAATTAACATTTAATGCGCAATTATCTTCGCACATTTCACAATCAGGAGACACATAGTCTAATTAGAACACAATAGTAGAGGGAATCACATAGTCATGGAGAACCACATTGCTCTATACATCACATGGATTCGAACCCGCGTACACTCGCATCTATACAACTGAAAGCACACATCCTAACCATTACATTACAGAGCCACCACGCTCAGTCGTGTTGTTTTAGAGGTTATATATATAACAAATGTATTTGAGGAATCGGCTGCGGTAGGTGGAGTTTCTCTGCAGTGTGCTGTGCTGTTGTGTATTGGAATACGTTTGCGTTTGCATCATTTCCATTCCTTGCTACGACTAACGAAGGAATACAACGTAGACGACGACGTGAGAGCTATTCACGGCTTGTCGTCACCCCAGGAAAATAACAAATGTGCCGTTCAGCTCACGATCGAGTGCTTTTCCAGTCCATGCATTATATGTTCTCCGAAAATACGCGGATACAAAGTATCGTGCCAACCATCCACGTATGTGAATTTAAGTCGCGCGTATACTGGTGAGCATTTCTGTTTATTTTTTCCGCCAGTTCCATTCGTATGTGGTTAACTGCGACGCCAGTACCAGGCATTTCGACGTGCCTCACGCTGCCGTGTAGGCGTTCTTTTCAAGTGCATTAGTTTAGAGTTCGGTTCAGTCCGCTGTGAGCTGTTGTCCTGCATTAGCAGCGGATCGTTGGCGCTTTGAAGAGCATGCATTCCAGCATTTGGAGACTGCTTATGCCGATAGCCGCGTCACATGCATTGGCACCCATGTTTAAATGACTAATGTGTCCACTTGTTACGCGTGCACTGCTCGTATCCTGTGGCAGTGCTCGTTCTAAAAGCTTCGAAGACCATCTACATTCATACGTGTGTTCAATATATATGCACAGGATGGACTTGTCGGCTAGTTGGTTGAGCATTTTAGAAGAAACAGCGCAACGCAAGCACGACGCAAAAACATGGACCACACCACGAAGCACTGGTGAGGTTGATGCTTTTTTTCGTTCTGGTGTTTGCGCTGTTCCTTCTTGCACGATACACGCACACCACAGGTAGGCAAAAGTTTAGGAGCATAGGGCGTTAACTTTGTTTTCCCCGTTTCCTCTCAGTGTCAATGGCACAACGCGTTGCCCGGAATTGCGCACGCTTACCCTCATATTCAGAAATGCATCATAACTTGAAGCCCATGCTTGACTTGATCTAAATGACGCAAGCCGTGAACGCACCAAAAGAAAGGCAGTGAGCGTCTAGGGGACGTTCGCACCAGGCGTCGTTTATATAAAGTCAAGCATGAGCTTTGTATTAAGATACATTTCTGAATATGGGGGTTAGTCATCTACTTCTCACAGAAAATTTCGAAGAAATGCCCACCAAAACCAGGCACATTCGTAAACTTAACTAGGCAATACGAAGCTCCATAGAAAGAGTGGTATTAAAAGCTTTCAGTATTTTGCTTTACTCCAAAATGGTTGCGCTCTCGTGGCTTCAATGTACAGAGATAGTGCAGCGTTAGCTAAAAAGCATGAATTTCCAAACTCCATGCCAAAATAAGCTTGTAAAATTATTTAGGTGCTAGAATCCAGGGTTTGTAGCGATCCTTGAAAACCCCTTATTTCTAAAATGCCATTTTCAAGGCATTGAAAACCCTGGAATTTTTAGAAGTACTGGAAAGTCCTTAAATTTGTACACTTGGCTAGACTTAGCAGACATTGCCAAGCGTTGTTTTTTTTCCTTCTGTGACACTCTTCGCATGTCACAGAGAATTGTCTGTGTAGGTAATATAAGGAAAGCGACATCCTTAAAGTTGAAATTACAAAGGAGCTGCAGATACCAATTTTAGGCACACGGAACCGGCGACAAATGTACTTGGAGGAGCAGAAGCAGGAAGCTCAACAGTTGAGGCATTCAAAGAAAAGCCGTGATGAGTAAATCGAGAGCTACAGACACAATAAAAGGAAATTACAAACGACTTGCTTATTTGGTGGTGAAAAGCTGAGGCAACAGATGACATCACATACACTGTCAAACCAGACAGTATTCAAAAACTGCAAATGTTGCAGGTCCAAGTAGTTAATTGTGCTATTGCAGAAAAACTTTGAGCGCTTTCTTGAAATGCTTCCTTGTGTGCGTTTAGTGATTGGCGGTGAAAGGCAAATTAGCAGTCTTTCATATGTTTGAAATCAGTGAAATGCGATTTGTTTTGTTTTCTTTTGTTTGCATTAAAGTTAATGTTGATGAACAAGTTATTGCCTGCCCAAACTACTAAAAAAATCGCACGAGGTCCTTGAAGTTACTGTGTCGGGGCCTCGAATGTTCTTGAAAACCATTGCATTTTTTTCTTCAATATTGCTACGAACCCAGTAGAACAACTGTCATGGAGTAAAAACCTTGGCTGAACAGGGGCTTATACGAAGAGCACAGGAAGACTAGAAATGCAGTAGTAGGCATGGAGGGTCCTGAAAAAAATGTGCCACATCTGCTCGTCTGCCTTGTTTCTGCATTGACTGTCCCATTTTTAATAGAAGTGCACTTACTGTTCTACTCCAATAAACGCAACATTACCAACTCCAGTGTGGGGCAGTCCTTCAGCCAGTGCAGAACTCTTTCTGTACATCCCTGTCAGCTCTGTCATTTTTCCAGCATTGTAGTACAAGATTTGTTAAATTTGTTTCGCAGAATATGAGCAGTATACTCTTAAATTAGCTGTTTATTTGTATGCACAAGCTCAGGTCCTCAGTTTGGTTGCATGGCAAATTGCCATACCTCAATAGATACAAGAAAAAATGTTATTAGAGTTTAATAAAATCCAAACAGTAATAATCACAACAATATAATGACATACATTTCTTTTGGTACGTATACAGCCCTTGTCTTGGCACTGTATAAATTCAACTATACATCGCAAGTACTGTGTCCTGACCACTATTATTCACATGTGTAAAACCATCACAGCAAATCTTCAACAAATATCACAGTGATTAGTGACATACACTTTGTAACTGCTTTACATGAGCATAATGTATACAAATGGTCCTTGTGTGACACGACTAGTGCCACCCGAGTACTATTACTCACAGGTGTAAAACCAACAAAGCAGTACTTTAAAAATATCACAGCGCTTAGTGACGTACATGCTGTAACTCCCTTGTAAAAGCTTAATACAAACACGTGAGCACACAGAAAGCTAGCAGTGCGCCTACATGGAAATACCACCGCCTGAATACTAATTCATAAGTGTACAACCAACCAAGCATTTCGTTAAAGAATATCACAATGCTTAGTGACATACAATTTGTAACTAGCTTATATAAGATTTATACAAACATGAGAACATACCCAAAGCTATTGGTGCACCTACATGGAAGTGCGGCCATCTGAACATTATTATTTGCATGTGTAATCTCAACAGAACAGTTCGTTATAGTGACGCCCATTTTGTAAGTGCCTTATACAAGCTTAGTGCAAGCACAAGAATGCGGAAAAAATAAATTAAGAACTTGCTCTATGAATACACAAACAGATCAACACAAATGGTAAACACCGCTTTGAAGACACGTGACCGTGACAAAGCACAGTGCTGTGCCGGTTGAAACTGCCATCCACAAAAGTATTGAGCAATGCTTAAACCACACGCAATAAAGTGCTGAAAGACTGCATCTGTAACGTACCTATTTTAATTCAAATTTCTTGAATATAGGGCTCTCTTGCAGATAAGGCATCTGATCCAACTGACCTGATTTTACACCTGCTAAATGCATACAATGCACTCAGATATAACTGGTTATAATAATTATAAAAGGCATTTAAAAACTTGATAGTATGATGAAGATGCATGACTAGAAAAGTTCTGTCCCCCTCGTACTTGATAAAAAGGTGTAAGTACGACACATGTTCTTTTTTTCCGCAATTTTTGCATTAATGGACACCCGGGAACCTCGAACCCACAAAAAAAGAAGATACTGCTGTGTTAATAGTGTTGTGAATAATTTTTTGTGAAAGCTTTTTACAGACAAGTTGCAGTCTCGTTTCTGGAGGTTGAGCCGTATCATGCAAAATAACATGGAAAGTGGTCACATGGGAGCATGACACTATGCCATAATGTTCATTTCAGTTGACTCTCTTGCCCTATAAGTCAGTGCTCACTGTGACCAGTGATGGAACAGCAGTGTCTGTGTGATTTTCATCACACTTCTGTCCTATGCCATCTTTACCAGAGTTGGCGGCACATAGATACCCAAATTTCGATAGTGTTGCTTTCTCAGGTGGTTGTTTTTGATTTGCTCAATATCAGTTGGCACTTCAGCTGCATCAAACTTCTTTTTTACCTCTTCAACAACAACATCAACAACAATCTTACGACACCTGTGCTGTCCTTCTAGTTGCCTACAAAGACCAGTTAATCTAGCAACAACACTGACAGTCTCTACTATCTTATAATGGGAAAGAGGTGTGTCCCACCATGTGTTCCACGTTGTCGCTATGTGGGCTGGCTGGGGAGGCAACAACTGTAATATGTTTGCATATTTTAAAGTGATGCGTGTACTGTGTTATAACACCTAACTTAGTCTTGCACTTGCTGCACAAGAACACTGGCTCACAGTCGTGGTGAAAAGCTTTTGTATGTTGAGCAAATGAGTTGTATGCACTACAAAAAAAGTCACAGTGATAGCACACATGTTGCTCTACCAGGCCTGGTGCGGTTCCTTCTGACACTGCTGCTGATGCTGACACACTGCTGCTTGCCTCGTACACTGTTGCAGCTGCAGTAGACATGGCCGTCTCTGTATCTATTGCTGCCGTGCCACCTGTCATGGTAACTTCAGGTGGTATCGGGCTCACTTCTGCAACAGAGATGTCGTTTGCCCCTTGAGGGCTCTCGTCATCAGGGCCAATAATTTCGTAGGCATTGTCTCCTGCATCGAAGAACCAATAAGAACAGCCTGAATTAACAAACATAGCTCTAAAAAGTACGGACATCAAAACTTAACCACAAGCTTTGCACATCAGTGACCAGGCTTAAGGAATAATACTTGCAGGAGGAGTTACACAATTGTGTTCATACATTACAGTTAAGCCTCATTAGAAGAGATACTAAAGAGGCACGGGAAACATGTCTCACGAAACCAAATATTTTAAAACACTGAGGAGCCAGACTAGATCACCTTATTATGCATCATCACTAAAGTATGTTTAGATATATCTGAAGGAATAATTGCTCAGGGTGGCTTAAAGGGCCCCTAAACCACTTCTTGACATTTTTTGAAGATTTCAAGTAAACATGCACATCAAAATCAGAATGCCGTCACAATTGACGACGCCAAACGCCACAGTGCGTAGCACTGTGGGAGCACCACAATATGACGAAAACGACCCCGTGCGCCTCTCTGGACCTATCCTGCACCCCCCCACTTTGTCCTGACATCACCAGGCTGTCTCTGATGATGTCACCAGTTTCCGGTGCTGTCGATTGGTCGAACGAAAGTGTACGACTGCCGGCAAGGCCTGCAAGCAAATACACACTCCTTCTTCGTCGCGTTGCTCGCGATGCCATTGTGGGCAGCCAATGGGGGCAAAGAACAGAAACGCCAGCAGAAGGATCTCCCTATGAGGCTCTTTAACTAGAGTCACCATACAGTTCCATTGTATTGGCAAGGTCATTAGCGCCACCCCTCGCAGGATGACGGGCCTGCGCGGCAGCAGCAGAGCTCGTCGGTGATGGCCTGTCCCGTACCATTTGGAGGTGTACTAGGCGAGGAAAAGACGATACTGTCCAGATGGCCTGTACCAGATGAAAGAGTAAAATGAGCGGGGACTACTTTTAGATAATCAAACACGTAGCTCCACTATTACTGCACCGTTTTGAAAAATTCTCGTGGCTACGTGTTCGTTGCCTTAACATGTACAACTGCAACACCGCAACTAAATTTCAACCTCGGTGGTTTAGGGGCCCTTTAAAGAAGACATTAACAGCTTTCTAGTGACTGTAGATTGTGTTAGCTTCCTCCCTAACTTCTGGAAGTTAAACACTTCACTTTGCAAGCCTTGTTGCTCGCGGTGCCTTTGAGGTGCTCTTAGGCGCTCGTCAGCTTCAACTGTCGACACTTTCTGCCCTGCACTGTCCTCGTTGCCCTCCTTTTCTAGTTCATGCTAAAGAGACATGCGCACTTGACCTGTGTGAGGATTGTGTGATCTTTATGCCCTTTGGAGCACACAAGGTGCATGAAGTGAATGTGTCTGGGTTGTGTCCCTTCGAAGTTGTGAATACTTAAAAAGTCGTTAGTAACAAAGGTGACTCTTGTGTACAGTGTTTTTAATGTGGCAAACCAACCAAACCATTTTCAGATGTCTCTTACAACCAAGTGTATCTTGTAATGAGATTCTACTGTACTGAATATTTTTCATCTATGGATCATCTGCATGTACATATAGTCACAAAGACATGCTGTGTGGAATGGCGAATTAGGAAAAAGCTCGTACTCTTACTTTTTGTCCCTAACATAAGCAGCTGATAATAATATGATAAAAAGCAGGTAATGAGGCAAGCATGGAACATAATCCTTCAGCTCTAAACAGCTTTTTGGGCCCACATCATTCCCTCATGACATAAGGAAACAACTTGATTGCAGTAATGGCTGCATGTGATCTGAGTTGATTGAAACAAACAATACGTAAGGTTGCCCTGTATGTAATTTTATCAGTGCTTTTTAGATGTCCTGCTGGCGATCCTGGCTGCACAATGTTTCTCATGCTTTTTGCCACGATTCCTTTATTTTCCACTCCACTCTTTTTTCTGGTTTTATCCCCTTTCCCTTCCCCCTTGCATAAAATAGCACACCTGAAGTATCAAATCTGTTGAATTATTGTGTGTATCATACCTGTTAACATGCGGGCTTCTCTGTAGTCTGTGTTGTATTTTTGCGCTGTACAAGTCAATTCAAAATGAAAGATGGAATGTCCCCGATTTTAGTTTAATTGTATGTGTATGTATATATATATATATGTCTCTCTCATGTTTTGAAATATATGTACATTCAGGAGTGCCTGCATGCTCTTCTTCCCTGCTCCAGTGACGAAAAGAAGAGCCTTTTTATGCAGCATAGTAAAACATTCACATGTTTTCGCTGTGCCCATTACATCACTTATCATATGGATCTGTCACAATACAGAGTAGCAGTGGTCCATAATACTAACTCATCCCAACAAAACTATAGATTAGCACATACCGACATGCTGTGAAACAACTGTTGCAAAGCCGCTGGTGCTTGCAATTTCCGCAGCACTGCAGTGGTACAGCCGAGTGCCACCTGTATAGTGCCAAATGCACATGCATGTTAGCAACTCACTAGTTGCTGATGGTTTCATAAGCTTTACACTACACAATAAAGTAATCTAGACAACTTTGTTGGAACAAATACACATAATTAGGACACCACTTAAAGACTAACACGATTAATTGCCCCCAATCTCTCACTCACTAAGGGATAATACTACTGAAACATCAGTGGAGAGCTCAGATTAACAGTCCATAAAGGACAAGCTTTCTTTGAGGAAAACAGCTATAACAGCGGTTAGTTTTCTTGATCAGCTTATGTGCTAGCTTTGATTTAAATGTCATTCAGTACTATAAAATATGAAGTGCCGCATTTCTAGCAGCAGAAGGCGT
This sequence comes from Dermacentor albipictus, assembly GCF_038994185.2. Lineage (NCBI taxonomy): Eukaryota > Metazoa > Arthropoda > Arachnida > Ixodida > Ixodidae > Dermacentor > Dermacentor albipictus. The sequence continues at coordinate 1,355,626 of NW_027225571.1, read as the reverse complement.
CATCAGCCTCAGGGTACAACCGATTTTTGCACTGTTTGAGTCAGTGAGCCACACGTACAAAGAAAACCGAATTCACACATACATATACAGTGCCAAGTGCACTCTTCCTTCTGAAAACGCAGCCGCCAGTTCCAATGCTGCTGAACGGAAAGGTTATATAGAGTGCGAGACTGCATGGAACTACCACTTATGACTGTAAGTGTATGATCTGCTGATTGGAGAGGTAGTCACATGCTATTTCTAGCCTCTTTTAGAAGCATTACTAAAGGATTAATTAAAATCTATTCATAAGTCATGAATTTCACGCATCAACGGTTTGGTTAAATAACTTGTGAGAAAAAGACATGTTTACCTGGAAGAGCAACCTTTTTTCCTGCTGCAAATTTTCCTTCGAATTAATGAAATAACTTTACAGTGTCATAATATATTGTGTTTCTCGCAACTACTTCCCAGCAGTGGCGAGTTACAGTGTTTATATCTGACTCATTGGGCGACAATACTGCCAAACACAAATGCTTCACGAACACGAGAACACGTCCCTAGCAGAGAATAGCCTCTGTGAGACATGATCGCACCTTTGTGGTCAAAATGTACATTAGAACGACACCACCATCTGATTAAAAAAAAATCCTCAGTACAAGGCAGCAGCCAACTGCATAATGTGAAATTGCAACTGATGTCCACTTACTGGTGGCCTGTGTTCGAGTCACTTCTGGCAGTTGACTGGGTGCTGAGAAATGCACGTCCTGGGTTGTCCCTACAAAACATACAGGGTTATGTCAAATGTTGAAAATACATATACACCGGCATTTCATAAGTTGCAAAACAAATGAGTAAACTAATAAACAACTGTAATGTAAACAGAGTACACATAAGATAGGCTGTCAACTGGTAATGCATTACGTGAAAAACCTAATGCATAGGAAAGACTATATCTATACACACGAAGCTGACACACAATTCGCTCTAGGTTTTTCCGTGCAGTATATTCAAATTATTAAGTCTCGTGGTTAGAGCAAGATTAGTGTAAATTACACACTAAATTATGTACCCTGGAAAACTTTTTTGCAGTATGCACCTGTGCGCGCTTCGAATGAGTAGCATTGTAAAATTTACGTACATGGCATTTAACATGGTTGCTGAACACGGATTTCCTTTGCCCTGTGGCGTGTACAGTGAGCTACATATATCTGCCCCCCCCCCCCTTTTTTTGTACTAGCCGTACTGCGTGCCATTGCACTTATATGCACGTCAATAAACCTTACGACACAGAAATAAAAAAAGCGCCAATCACCCATGCCTGCATGTTGTAGTGGGCCTAACCTAACCAAGCATGGGCTGTTGCTTTTTATAGTAAACAAAGGCACCGTGCTCATTGCATGTATGTATCATGTCACTAAGCAAATATGCAATTTCATTGTACCACTATTTTTTTATCACATGGATGTATCTGTTGAGAGGCAAGACAAAAAGCAGTCACTTCTCAGAACTAATCAGCTTTTTTAAAACACATATCTAACTTTTCAATGACACTTGCTGCTATGTGTTTGTCTCCAGAGAACATACTTGATTTGACTTTCCAATCGGAGACATTACATAAATATACCATGTTAAGATGACTGCCTGGAGCACATGAGAATTTTCAACTTGGTGTAACATACTGTATCTTGATTTTGGTTACATTTGGTCAAATGGTACACCAAATATACCCACATACTAGTTTTCTTGTCCAAATTGCATGGCAATGTATTTTGATTTTTCGGCATTGGCTCCTCTGCACTACGTGAAGTCGCGCTGCACTGGCTCTTTCACATCCTCGTGTCCTTGCAGCTGCCTTCTTGAGTTATATAAAGCGGGTGCCTGAAAAATATTGTATGCAAAAGTCAACACAAGGGCATGGTGCAAAACAACATCAAGACAGTCAAGGCCATGGCAATAAAAGAAAGTCTTAGCTCTTAGTCTTCTTAGTGAAATGCATGCAAAACATCCAAATGACTGCAACAGTCAACTGCTAAATTAACTTCAATTTTAGATTTACACAAAAACGAAATAACGGACAGTTCATCCTCGTTCGGCACGAATGTTAGAATACTCCTGCTAATGAATAGAACATTGGTCATTTTCAGACATCGTAGGTCTGTCATGAGCCTGGTGTATCGCAAACACCATTTGTGACACATCCTAAGCACGTGCACAGTGTGCCCCCCGCACCATCCCTGGTTGTGCCACTGCTGAAGCCATAATTTGAGGATTATAGCTGCAAACATGATGCTCAGTAGGGATGAAAATATTGTCCTTCAGTTCAATGGATATATGGATGTGCCTATAAAAAAGGGCAATGAGGCTTGTTATGGCAAGCTTGCCCACATTTCAATACTAACAAGAAAGTTCACTGCGGCCTGCATCTAAGCTTACTAAAAGGCATGAACTTATTTTCATGTATGAGGTGCACAATGGAGTTCATTTTTGACAGACCCGACTACTGCTGCAGTTTGAAATCTAGCATTTTAGATTCTTGAAGGCATGTAAAAGTCGCAGTTAAACCGCAGTTATTGGTTTATTACACCAACCTATTGTTCTGTGTACGACAGACTGGTAACACGGAATTAAAGCAACATTTTATTTTGATATTTTATTTCTCTACTAAAAATATTCAAGCGATAAACACATTTTGATCTGCCATGCAATAGCAAAATGCACACATTACGCTTGTAACCCCCAAAGGTAGGCTGATTTAGCTATTCATATGACATAACTCTGACACGCCAACTCATATTAGCAAATGCAAAGGCACGTCCAAAACAATAAGCGTATGCAAAGCGCCCTTGCAATTGTAATTCCACACAGCAGCCGTTATATTCGATGCCGATGAATAACTAGCTGCTCGACAATTCACCGAGTTCGTAGACATAAGCATCCTTTCAGTTTCCCACCATGCACGAAAACCGCAACAGGAGACAAAACCAGACCTACCTATAATCACACCATTTCAATACATGAGCAAAAACAGTTCAGTCTTAGGGATAAACACTGTGAGAGCGATTTAGTGCGCGACGGCGACGAGCAACAAAACGGGCCGTCGCTTGAACAGATGGCTCGGTTCTGGAAATCTAGAAATCATCGCTCGTCGCCCGAAAGTGCTATGAGCGACTTGCCAATAACACGAAGCCGGAACTAGATGTACTACATCGCTCAAATACTACCGATTGTAGCGCGGAACGAGCAAATGATTCAATTTTTATACGTGCAAGGATAAGAACCTACGGCAAGACCTCCGGACATATTTTATGCTACTTTTTTAGTAAAATACATCAACGTAAATTACTAAAGCACGCGTCACGCGTGATTGCAGCCCTCATGCCGGCAACACCGGGGAGGCGTCGCTCAATATCGTCGCTCGCACGGAGTACGACTTGTAGGCGACGAGCGAACGCGACAGCCATCTCCATCGCGTCGCTTGTAGCCGCCGCGCGCAAGATCGCTTATATGGGGTTCATACTTTTTTCAGCATAAAACATGGATTCCTCATGCGTTTTCAGTAAGTTCAAGATAACGCGCTCAACTGACCTCTTGCAGCATACAACTGAATGCCTGCGGCAAAGTTTCTAACTAGCACTGGTGCTGCGGTAACTTCAGTGGTCGCAGATTCCCCCTGCGCGAGACACCGTCAAGCGCGCGGTTTATTTATAAAAAAAGCATGCTGCCAGCAAAATGACGCCTTCTGTTATGTGATTCCTTAGTTCAACAGCGTTCCGTACACAGTAGACTGCTAAACTGAATAAATTCAAACACACAAAACGCACGCTAATCACGCTCCGCATAGGCTCGGAATAACGGGCTGGTGAACGAACCATTTTAAGCGTCCTCTCGCCTGGCGTCTTATTGAACTAACCATAGTTCTGGCAGCATTTGCGATCTTTAAAGCTCTTACGGAACACGGCAACGTGATAAAATCACATGCAGTTATCGCGACGACTGGCTTTTTCGATTGACATGGAGAGACACAGCGCGTACGCCTAATCTTTTGTCAATCGCGTCGGCTAAGCGCAGCGACGGCTTCCTGGCGATAGCATGACATATACGGAGAATGTGCACCTAAGTTAGAATTCACTTACCATGGAGGATTTGCTGTTATATCCAAGGCATGACGAACGACTGTCGTGTTTTCGTAGCGACGCGAGATGGCTGACATACGATCGTCCTCGGCTGGCCTTCGCGGCGGCGGTGCAGCTCGCTGGACGATGCTGTACGGATCACCTTTCTCCGGTGCTGTGTTGTTCCGCGATCATGAGCGCGCGCGCGTGCGGTGGAGCAAATCCGAGTGAAAAAGTAGAGCGTTCGCTACGCGTTCCTTTGAACTGCGGCGGCCTGTTCTCTTAGAAGCAACTGCATGTAATAAAGCCACAATTAGGTTTCTGGCCTCCTGTAACAAAATCCCGCCGGACAGATGTCCTATTCTGCCGTCTAAGAATAGGACACACTTTTGGCACACATAACTTCTTACACAGATGAAACGAGCCTCCAACCTGTGGTAGATGCGGGGAGAGGCTGACCGTCCTCCACGTCCTACTGGAGTGTCGGGAAGCCGAATCCGAAAGAAAAAAACATTTTCTCTTAGCATACCGGCACCACATCCCCCTTCATCCTGTTATGTTACTTGGCCCAGAACCACTCTTTGACACCAACGCCGTCCTAGGTTTTTTGAAAGATGAAGTGTTGCATGTTATTAGCCCCACACGTTCGTAGCGCTTCCTCTCTTCAGAGGATGCCGCTGCGATAATTATTTTGAATAGCACATGCCTCTAGGCCCTTGTGGTTCAAGGGCTCTGGCGAGGCAGTAGTGCTGTAAGCACTTTAACATCTCGCATAATTTAAACAATGCAGCAATCCTTTACGATGGATTTTAATGTTCATAGTATTCGTCATTAGTCATCGCCATAATTTTATAGCACGTAGATTTTACGCACTTTACAGCGACTATATTTAGGCCACTTTATAGCCAAGTCACATCTTCCATAATACATCGTTAACATTACCACTTGTCATGGCGCTCTTTGGCCAAACCTGGCCCTTGCGCCACAAAACACCACACAGCATCATCATCTTAGAAGCAAAACGATGTGTTCTTTGCTCAGCGTGCATGAATGATACATTGCCATGTTCGGGGCCAGCCACCTACAGTTGAAGCAGAAGATTACGCTACGTTTTGTTCTCTATTGCCGCAAGAGTAGTTTTACTCTCTCTCTCTGAAGGGGAGAGTGAAAAGCACATTTCAATCTCTCCTTGGTGACAGAGTGAACAATGCATTTCACTCTCCTCGACATTTCGCGAGAGTAAAACGACGCTTTGAAGAGAGAACCGGCCGCTTCATTCCTGCGATACCCTTCCTAGTTTTTAGAGTGTTGTTGACGTACACATTTAGCATATGCATTTTTCAACATCTTCCTATTCATTCTAGAAAACTGTCAAATCTTTCGTCCTTGTCTACTGTCGTCCTGCTTTGCCGTTCTGTGATCAGAACGTCAAACAGAACAGAGCAGCCGTTCTGTGAACGTAATCTGGCTGGGTAAGCGTTCTCTCAATAGCGAATTTTAGAATACGGCAACCAATTAAGCCGTACTCAAGTGTTGGGCGACGACAACTCCAGTGTTGCTCCTTTGCGGCCTTTTATGCTCGCTCTGCGCTGTTCTATACACTCTGCGATTACGCTTCCCAAGGCTTGGGCACCGTGATCTAAAAATCTCTGATGTCACAGCTACCATTCGCAACGTACGGAAACCTTTGCTCTGCGTCTGCTTTCTAGCTCATTACCGCCGTATACACGTATGCGACATACGGGAAATGCGATGATATGCGCCGCGTTCGTAATCATGTAAACGCATCCGCTAAAAAAAAGCGGCAACCTTTCGCACATTTATGACCGGCTGGCGTTATACTTATTATATATAAGGATGTTTCAGAGAACACTTTCAAAAAATGTTTAAAAATTGCCTGTGGCAGATAGCATAGTTTTAGTCCACGAGATGCTCTACTAGAAGAGGCGAACATTACTTGGAGGAAAACTTGAAATACGTAATCATATAAGTAACAAAAGTTCACAAATTAAGTTATTAACTTATTAACTTATGGCACATATTGCAATCTAAAATTCTAGCATGTGAAACTGCAAGGCATATACACTTGAAAAACAAATGTGTGGATGACGCCATTTACGAGAAATGCCGTCAAACTTGCGTTAAAAGTACACTGTCGTCCTACTTACTTTCATAACAGAACCCCGTTTTTATGTATTGAAGCACAAAAGAAACTGGAATACTATTGCATTTATCCGCAAAATTCAGGAAATAATAACTCAAAGCTGGTGTCATCCTGAGAATTCGTTCCAAATGGATCCGCCTTGCGAACATCCCGGCTAGAATTTGTAAATTGCGTTAGGTGCCATAAGGTAATTAGTCAATATAATTAGGGATTTTCTTCTTAATTAGCCTACTTCGCATTTCATTCTTTTTCCTGACAATAATGTCTGCCTCTAAAGTAGACCAGCTCACGGACTAGAATTGCGTTATCTGCCACAGGCAATTAAAAATATAATTTGAAAGTGATCGCCGAAACATAGGGTATGCCGGTTTTCGCTTGAGTGTTAAGCGAAACTGAGGCATATGCCATATTTGCATACAAATAACATTATTAATGGGGTATATATTGTAACTGGAGTCTGGTGGCTTTGAACGGGTTCCAAGCGGCACATGACCCACCCAAATCTCAGCCGTTCCAAAAACCAAATATTCCGCTGACCCACTACTACTCCATCCTACTGCTTGTCCTTCTCTTCCTGTTCTTTCACTTGCGACGTTCTTCGTTACCGTTACAATATAGACAATTGCACACACAAGGTGCGCAGCATTCATTAGTTTTGTCAGACTTGTATTTATTCCATCCTCTAAGATAGGGCCAGTTTCGGGGAGAAATAGGCTTTAACCCAATTTTCCTAAACTTGTTCGGTGGGCAGAAATTAGGGGTTATCGGGTATTACCTTAAAACCAAGGACCCTATGTTTGACGCAAGGATCCCCTTTCGCTCGATTCTGTACGTTTCTTATCAGCCACTGGTATACGACCGCCGACCACGGTGATAAAGTGGACAGAGCGCCCCGCGGACCGCTGGCGAAGCGTGTAAAGAACTAGCATTGGAATACAACCGCTACGTTATCCCGGCCCTGGTTTCTCGCAGTAACGCCACAGTGCCCAGTCACTGGCATTTAGACAACCCATGATCGTACCTAAAAAGCGACAAAGGTTGCCCCGAGGTATTTTTGCTACCCGAGTTTACAGCGAAGCTATTAAGGGCTACTTACCCCCTTATAGTGTCCACGTGTAGAAAAAAAAAAACACCGAAGATAGTGCAATCAATGTCGGGCCGACGCGCGGCGGAGGTGTAGTTCGCCATTAAGGGGCCCACATACACAGTTTCGCTGGTCATCCTTCTTCACAGAGTGGAAGCACACTAAGTTTTGTTGTTTGTTCTTCGTTTTCAATGTTTTTTTGTTTTTGTTTTTTATGCGGAGAGAAAGGGGAAGAGCCATTTCGCATAGGGGACTGTCGTGTCTGACGGAAGGACAGCGCAACGGTGGAGCGAAAACAATACGGCTTTATTTAGCCATCATCTTAACAACGGCGGGCGAACTGCCCAGTTCCATGTTACAGGAACGAAAGCGCGTGCCAGCTTGAATGCCGCCGCTTTTAAGCACAACCACAGATTGATAACGTTTGCGCCGCTACCAAGGCGCATTCCTAGCTGTGACGCCTTGTCGCCTAGGCGCGCGACATATCAGTTACGTACCATAATCGTGTAAGTGGTGCTTCCTTCTCAGACTGCCCTTGCAATTATTACGCCAACTTCGAATGACTGGAGATCGCACGTGTGCAAAGAAGTGGCGATTGCATGGCATTCTAGTTAAGTTAGCAGGCGTCCCGCCATGGTACTAGGTTACATGTTGGCGATGGGCGAATATCAAATTTTTCGAATATGAATTGAGTACAATTAGTAAGCATCGAATAGTCAAACGCAGACACATAAGTACGTATATACAGCGGGAATATTCATTTCTTATAGTTAGGTGCCGCGCCCGCGTTGATAAGTCCAAAAAATACAGGGCCGAGGAATCTGTTTTAAACACGAGATCACTAATTGTCATTAGGATATGCATGAATCGTCCCTCAACATCTTTAGGACTTGGTAACAAACAAGCTTTCCAACAATGAACGGCTGCTGCGTGAGATAGAGATTTACAAGAATGCCAAGATAATGATTGCCGAAAAAAGAAAAAGGTGCTGAAGGACTTGTGAGCCGTAAACACGTTAAAATGAACCATTGCAAAGAAAACATCACTGGTCGTAGCGTAAAAGGTAAATATGCTACATGACCAGGGACCCTATCACGTGAAACTATTCCAATCTGTTTTTATTCCAATCTCCTGACGTCAAATTTATGTAACCGCCGACGCAAGCATCGGGAGGGGAGAGGTGACCCGCACCATTGTTTGAAGAGGTTAGTGAAATACTCGACTCACTTACAGGAGTCTCTTTTGTTAGCTTTAAAATAGAATAGCATTGCCTACCTCTTGACAGCTTTTTCTTACATAATTGGCTCACAAGGGGCGAGGAGCACGCAGAAGTGGAGAGCGTTTCGGTGGGGCCGGGCTATATATATAGCGCAGTGAATGTAGATAACCTGATGAGGAGGGCAATGCTGGCGTCGGCAATTGGCCCGGTTCTCCTTGTGTATATAGATTTCAGTGACTGGTAGAAAATTGTGGTGGCGTGCAATGGAACGATAAAAATGCCTGCCACTAAAACGGATCCTCAGCGAAGAAAAGTGTAACGCATAAGTGTAACGTAAAAAGTATAACGTGCCGAGAGGGCTCGTCAACGTTGTACAGGCGCGGACATATCTTTATTACATGCAAAATAGGTGCATTTTGCCGGCAGCTCCGAGTAGCTAGTGCCGTAGCGACCGGTAAGCAGCCTATTCTATTCATTTCGGAACGAGGCAGTCTGCGACTGTTAAATACACACACACACAAACACACACACACACACACACACATATATATATATATATATATATATATATATATATATATATATATATATATATGTATGTGTGTGTGTGTATATATATATATAGCCATTTTATTCGGCATATTAGTACGTACACGTCACTTTGACGCGGTGAGTTCTCGCAATTTTGTGACTTCGCGTGACAGGCAGCCAAAGTGGGCACAGCCTGAAACATTTTGACCAATAGCGGCGAGCTGATGGCTAAAAACCCAAAGAATCGGAACTATTTATTTTTCTTTTGTTTGATTTATTCAAGCATAATCAGCATGTCATAGCAGATCAGGAGTTTTTGGGGTTTTGCTGACGTCGCGTGACCGACAAGCGAAGTGGCCGGTGGCCAGGAAAAGTCATGGCTATTCATGGAGGACTGATCGCGCAATTGAATTGAATAGAAAAGTTTGTAATAGCTTTGCGTTGTAGCACACCAGACTGCCAAAAACTCTCATGACAGACCACAAGGAGTTCTCGGAGGTTGTCATGTGGGCTTCCATCGTGAAACCGAAACCAAACTAGCATTTATATTGTTTCTGCATTCCTTCGAGACCTTTTGTCGTTGTTTAAATTTTGATAATTTATCATACTTCGTTTAGCTGATGGAGAACAATAAGAAGACTTTCACAGTCGTTTGTTGTGAAATATTTTATTAGCTTCAAGTACTCGAAAGTGCCGAATAGCGTTTTTTATATGAATACGAATAGTTAGTTTGTAATATTCGATTCAGATTCGAAAATTAAATACATTCACCCACCTCTGTTGTATATTCCGCTTTATATGGTTAACGTGTGCTCCAAGAAATGTATACCCGCCCAGCGTTTTCTTGTCGTTCGTCTAACGTGGCGTAACGACTGAAACTGCACACCGCAGTTTGGCTAAACGCCCAGAGTACAAGTCGAACTTCGTTTTCGAACAGTTGGAGTCGCACGGTAGTACAAAAAGCACGCTTCGACGTGGCGGTAGCACGCATTGGTGCCGCCTGCGCCCCTGCGATATAGTGCCCTACGCCTGTGATGGGCGGCTGTAATGGAGCGCCCTCTCCCTTTAAAATGCAGACATGACCGTTCAGAAGAGCATCGATTGCACTCCGCGAGATGGCACCACCAGTTCTGTGCGCATCACGTAGTCCACGTTGGCTGAATGGACGGCTACAGCTGCGGCTCCCTGAGCCCCGGCCTAGCCTCCCCCCATGACCTGGCTCCCCCTTCCCCTTCCCCTACTATTAAATAAAGTTGTTCCTCCTCATAGGCCATTTTTTTGTGTTTTGAACTTGTGTGCCTAATGTTTTGTGTAAGTGTAGTAGCGCGAGCGGTGAGTAAGGTGGCAGCCGGTGGGAATCACGGGACCTGTACCTGTTGTGTTAACTTTATGGCCTATCAGCTAAGTTCCAATGATCATTTACGGATGATAGAAGAAAAGAGGGGAAAATTGTCCAGAAACCATCGACGAGGATATTCAATGGAAGCCAACAGCCCGCGCGAACGAGCGAGCGAGCGAGCGGACGAAGTTGGTGTTCGACGCAGCACGACGACTTTTATCCGACGACGACGACTTTTATCCCAGCTTTCGTTTTCATCTCGAAAATCGAGTACAAATTTTCGTCGTTTCCTAAAGCTTCCATTGCTTAATCTTTAAGCACTTTTTGAACAAAACTCTTGCATGCCAGAGAGGGATCACTGAATTTGACGCGTGTGGATTGTCTTCCAGAACATGTCTGTCATCTGCCTTTTTTCAATAATCGACCTGCAGCTTTTCTTATTCGCGAAAAACCCGCTCCTTGCATTGAAAACGCGTTAGTTCGGGCCAGGGCGGCTTCGCGTGCTACAGTTGGTACGTGTCCAGAAAAGCTAGATATGTTTCCAGCGTTTCGTGATGTGCGCTGGCAAAAACGATTCCCTAGTAGCACAGTATGTTACTGCAACGTTGCAACAACATTGCCAATGTTGTATTATGTTGCGCTAACATTCTTCAACATTAGATAATGTTGCTGCAATGTTACCAAGCAACATGCTGATAACGTTGCTCTAAAGTGGTCTTTTTCACATTGCAGCAATATTGTCAAATGATGAATAAATGTTGAACCACCTACGATGACATTGCTATAACATTCATGCTATAGGCTATAATTGTCTGCCCTCTCGGGCTATTTCTGAAGCCCAAATAGAAAAGCCGGTACCAGCTAGATCACTTCTCCTCACCATTACTACATTAATTTTTTTTATTTTTTGCTTCGAGCGCAAGCTTGCATGTGGTGTGCATACAGCTGGCGAGCAGTGCAAGTGTACTTAACTATGTCACACTGATGTAAAAATATATACCTGTATCGAAAATATTTCTAAACAGCTGAAATATCTGTTTTTTTATTAAGCAGGCGGTCTAAATAAAAACTGCCGAAAAAATTGAGTTCTGGTTTCACTGACGCTCCGCAGTCTAATGGCCATGGAGATCATCACAAATCCAAATCGCGGTACAGCCGAGAGCCCATTTCCTTCTTCCATGCCTTCTTCCATGCGACAGCCAGCCCTGCGACGCGCGCTCATCTAAAAACGTGCCACTCAGCGGCAGTCGTGTCAAAGTCCGCGTTTTTTGTTGTTCTAGCATAGTTTTTTTTGCAGTCGCCGTGCCTGTGCTTTTTTTCTTGTAGCTTCTCTGCAATTCAACTGAAATGGCGCAGGCTTGCTCCGAGGATGACCTCAGTGGTAAGTGATTTCTACTCATTGTTGTGCTGTAACACGTGTTGGTTGGCACAAAGCCATGCCCTTCGTGATGGTTTTAAGTGCTACATTCGTTGCATCATGAAGAGAGTGAAGCGTTCACTAAGTGAAGTGTCCATTCGGCAACGACGCCGAAGAATAGCAGAGGCTGTTCACGGCGAACTAGAAAATTGTTTGGCCGTTGTTGATAATGGTCGTGACAGCAGATTGTGCGCATCAGGAGCAGAGCAGGATCAATACGCCTTTTTGTCGCATAATGTCGTTTTATCCTCTTTATCAGTGCCAGGCGAGGACGCAGATGAAAGCCGCAGTTCCAACTTGTCAGATTTTGGCACCTCTAGCGGCATCTCTGACATAGGAAGTGCAACGTCAGACTTGTCGCGGATTTCTGACGATGACGAGTTGGTGGAGTGTGAAGATAGGATGACACCTGAGTCTGGTGCCGCTACTCAGTGTCTAGAGTACGACTTGCGTGTATGGGCTATTAATAGTAAATTGCCTGCTTCACACCTGAATTCCCTGCTTAAAGTGCTCAAGCCATACCATCCAGAGTTACCCTCGGATGCTAGAACATTGCTAAAGACGCAGAGGCATACTGATCTGGCAGTGATGACCGGTGGTCGTTACCACTATTTTGGAATTTCTCGTTCTTTGGAAGAACATGTTGCACATGTTCCTGCAGATTGTCGGACATTGTCACTCATTGTGAACGTAGACGGCCTTCCGCTCTCCCGCAGCTCGAGAAAGCAATTCTGGCCGATTCTCGTGCTTGTAAAGGAAAGTTCACACTCCTCTCCATTTGTTGCTGCTCTCTATGAGGGTGACAGCAAGCCTGGAGATGTGACCTTGTACTTAAGTGATTTTGTCTCCGAAATAAGGAAGCTGCTTGAGGAGGGCCTTATGTACAATGGCAAGGTCTATGCTGTGAAAATCCATGCATTTGTGTGTGATGCCCCAGCAAGGGCTTACATCAAATGCATTAAGGGCCATACAGCCTATTTTGGATGTGAAAGGTGCACTCAAAAGGGTGCATACTCTGCACTTGACAGGAAAATCATTTTTGATTCCCATGACAGTCCCTTGCGCACTGATGAAGATTTCAGGAGCTTTGCCCAAGAACATCACCACCATAGCGAGTCTCCGCTGCAGTGTTTTGGTGTTGGGATGGTCACACAGTTCCCACTAGACTATATGCACCTGGTTTGTTTGGGAGTAATGAAGAAACTACTCATTTGTTATTGGGCTTCTAAAAAGCCATCAGCTTCAAAAATGTCATCACAGTCAAAGCTTCATGTATCCACGATGCTTGCTAGTTTTAACTTGTATGTTCCAAGTGACATGAAGCGCAGGCCACGATCACTGCAATTTTTGGAGCAGTGGAAAGCGGTTGAGTTTAGGAACTTTCTACTGTACTATGGACCACTTGTCCTCCAAGGAAATTTGGAAAGAAAGTTTTACGACCATTTTATGAAGCTTAGTGCTGCTATTGCTATCCTTGCATGCCCAGATTACGCAGTGCACAACGTGGACTTGGCGGAGCACCTTCTTCAAGAGTTTGTAGCTGAGGCTGGCTCCCTATATGGAAAGGGGATCTATGTCTATAACGTGCACTCATTGTTGCATCTAGCTGACGATGCCAGAAGATTTGGCCCTCTTGATGACTTTTCAGCCTTCGTTTTTGAAAACTTCCTTTATAAACTTAAGACCCTAGTAAGGACGAAGGCTCGAGCTCTTCAGCAGGTTATCAAGCGCCTCAGTGAGAAACGCTTTCTTAGTAATGTTTCCACAGGTTCTCTCAATTCATACCCAAGACTGTCAGGAGAGCACTCTAATGGACCTGTGCCACCAGGGTTTCAAGGCAGACAGTACTCTTTGCTAGAGTTTGAAGGAACTGTGCTAAAGCTTGGCAGGCTGGATAATTGTGTCCAGCTTAAAGAAGGTCACATTGTATTAGTAACTAATATGTTGCAATCGGTGTCGGGGGCCAGCATCTGTGGGCACTATTTCACAACTTTGGCTGACTTGTATTCGCAACCATTGCCGTCTTCAGAGCTCCTGGTTTTTGCTGCTAAAGACCTTTCACAAGATCTTTCTGTGTGGCCTGTTGATGAAATTAGAAATAAATGCATGTGCTTGCCAAGCGGAGGAGATAATTATGCAGTATTTCCTCTATTGCACACATGCCATGGTTTGGTCCACTGAAATGAATGGACTAAATGAGACAAGTATAGCCTGTGCTGGTATACTTGCTAATTTAAACTGTTCATTTCATTGGACCTGCTCTTCTCAAGGTCATGAGATTGAATCCTTGCCACAGTGGCTACATTTTGATGGAGTGAAAATGTGTGTGATGTCAGTGCATGTTATAAAGAACACTGAGTGGTCAAAAATTAATTGGCAGCCTTCCGCTTTTGTGTTCTAAAAAATCCATGTGCAGCTTCGAAATGTGAAACCTCTCATTCCACCATATCATTACCTGCAGTACAAGTGTAGCAGTTGCATTGCTGAATAATAGGAAAGGCAATATTTTCGGGGATCACTGGTTGATTTCGTAAAATATAAAACTTGCCTATCAGGGTAGATAAGGCACATGAATTGATTCACAATGACGTGAGTTTAAAGGCGGGCGAGAGGCATATAGTGGAGGGCTGCTGATAAATTTTAACCACCAGTGGTTCTTTAATCTGCACTGACATCACTCGCCACATACATGTTTTTCACATTTCACCTTCATCAAACTGCACCCACCGTGGCTAGGATTCCATCGCATTAATTCAGTTTTCTTTGTTTTATAATTTCAGGGGGGAAGACATACAGCATCGTTCTTTTTGAAGATGAAGATGAAGTTTCCGTCGTGCCCACTTCGTGGATTTCAGAAAACACAGTTAGGTGGCCACCATTTAAGAGCACCGCAAAGATAACTACTGCCATCAAAGAGCAACAACCACCATCAAGCGACTGGACTAGCTACAGATGTCGAGTGTTGTGCACATGTGGTAAGCTTCTTGCCCAAGTTTCTAAAAACATGTTCAAGTTGGTAGCTTAAGTTCGTGTACTATCAGTAAGATCGGTAAATTTTTGGCAGTATTGTTAGCTAAACTTTGAGCTTGAAAGTTATCTTCGTTGAACCTTATAATTAAGGTATCTACAATTTGTTTACTCTTAGTACCAGAACTGGTTGCTTTTGTATTGAAACTAGTGAAGGTGGCAAATTTTGAGTAGATGAATATACTAAACATATTAATTTGGACATGTCATTTTTATATTATGCTGTTATTTCTTTCACCACTCAGTGTTCAACAGTTCTATAAATTTTTTTGTTTGTCTTTTTAAAACTAGTGCTTTGCATTTCATTTCTTTTTGGGCAATAAATATTACATTCATTCTTTTTAGGCAGCTATGAAAGTGCTAGACAAAAAGAGCAGCAAGCAGAATTCACATCAGATTTGGCCTCAGATGTTGAAACAATTCAGCAAAGGCGGAAGAGGCGGCCACCAGCGCGCCTGGAGTCTTCAGATGAAGAGAGCATCGACTTTCCTGTTCCTCTACGAGGACAGTGCTTTAATTCTTCGCAACAAACTGCGAAGTTTGTTTCACGACCACCACCGCCAAAAATTGTGAAATTGTCACGGTTCAAGCCCCAGTCACTTGCTTCACAGGATCCCCAGATACAAAAGGCCCCACCTAGCCGGGAAGTGGCTTTAGATGATGGCGATTCTTTTGCTGAAAAAAGGAAGCTTGACCAAAATGGTAGGGGCTGCTGTCAGCCTTTGGAATCATTTATTATGCTTGCGACATGAGTTGCAGGTCGCAAGAATTTGTCCAACTTTATGTACAGTCTGGTCAGGTGCTTTTTAATTCTGTAAAGGTTATAGAAGGGCTATAGTTGATTATTTCATAAGTGGAGCGTATAGATAGACGACAGCAAACCTTTATTTCTGGCCGCCATACAGGGAAGGTGCAGGTTGCATGATCATGCGAATGTTTCTACATTAGGCACTTTATAGACAGTGTTGCTCTAACATTGCCTTACTGAATGTGTTTAATTTTGGTGATGCATCTGTTGGTGTCATATGCAGGTGCCTGCCGCATTTGTGAGCTTTACCGTAGTAGGATACAATTTTAAAAAGAAGTTGGTAACACTGGGCCATGGTTCACATTCTCTATATTACTCTGCTGGCCAATCAGTACAGTAAATGAGAGCAGCTTTTAGTGTTTTAATTTATCAAGCAAGCATGAGCATCAAAATTCTTGGTCTTATCATTTCGTCTGGTGATTAGCTTCTTGTTTAGGTCACAAAAGCTTTAACAGTTGACTACATTTTTTTGCAGTGGAATTCGGTGTGGGGGTCCCAAATGTGGGCGGAGCTTCACTGCACTTAGGTTGCATCCAACCATGGTGTTACAATTTAGCATGGAAAAGTTGGTCTGTTCAGTTGTAGCAGCCACATGATCACATATTGGTCATTGCCATAAGTTAATCTTATTTAATTTTATTCATTTACTTAAATATTCTACAGCTCCATGTGGAGCTATAGCAAAAGTGGGAGTGGAATGTAAATAGTAAGTCTTCAAAGTGCAATAGGTCTTTAATTTATTTCAGTGCGTTTACAAGCAAATATGTTCACTGTTATTGTAGATCCCCTAAATTTAGTCAATACTTTTTGGGAAAACGCACTTATGTTAACAGTAGAATATTTGCATATGTTTAATTCACCATTTTTAAGTCTGACTGTTGAATAATTTGTTTTATATCTGCATTTCTTATACCTTTCATTGCAGCACGAGTACTCTGGCTGTGTTAAGGATCCTGTGAAGTTACGTGTGCATGTTTCTGCATGGTGTTCTTGTATTGGAAATGCAAAGTGTTATTCATGCAACTTAAGTTAGGCCCTTTGCAGATTATTGGTTAAAGAAAGAAATGGCAGGAATCCTTTATTTAACTGTTACTACTATTTCTTAGGTGGATTGCTTTGCTTGTAGAAAGAATGAAGACATACTTAGGTTACTGCTTACATAAGATTAAAACCATTACAGTGAAATGTTTTAGCTTGGTCAAGTTACTTTTCTCTTCTTTGTTTTAGCCATGCTTGGAAAGTTGCTCAAGGAGGTGAAGGGAATAAGAGCTCAGGTAGATGGCCTGGAAAAATCCATCTAAAGGATAGAGCAAGCCATCACAGAAAATAAACAACCGTGTGCACAACCTGTCAGCAGTGCCATTCTTGAACTGCTTCCCCTGGCAACTCATCAGAGGCTGGAAGAATTGGAGTGGCAGCTTCATGATGAAAAAAACAGGACAGACCTCGTAAGTTAAATTTTTGCTCTGCAAGTACACATGCATGAAATTTTATGTGGATGTCTTTTTTTTTTCTAGATGGCCCATTTATCGCGAATCGGTGGCACATCAGTGCAAGATTCTGTACGCAAAATTATGCGGAGATGCATGTGTGACACGTTGGCCCAGGACTTTTCTCTGACTGGGAGAAAAGGAAAAAGGCCATTTATTGGGCTATACCTGCTCCAAGTCCTCACAGGTGCTATATTTATATATCTCTCATGTGTAGCATGCATACGCACATTCGCATTTCAGCATGCCATGATTTTTAGCTGTCAGTTAACAATGCATAGGCTTGAAGCACTGAATGCATTTCCTGTGTAAGGAACATAAGCAGTATATTTTTTTATACTGATAGCATGGGCTTTTCCTGGCATGCCATCACCCTGCTGGTTTTCTGCTTTGCCTATTATAGCGAAGGGTGATGAGGCCGTTGTTCAGCACAAGCCATGAGGCTTTCTCTTATCTTACTTTAACCCTCTTCTCCAAGCCAACCAATGTAGCCTTGTCTTTGATGATTCATTCTCTTTTTTTTTTCATTTGTTTTTCAGAAACGCTGAAAAGCAATTTCGCAGAGGCCACGGAGTCACAAATACATCTTTCGATTGCCGAATGGCTCCGTTATGCACCATCAAGACAGAAGAAACGGTAAGAGACAGTTCAGTACTTTAATGATTGGCAGTTATAGATCAGCAATTTAGAGGCGCCAACACTAAATATTTCCTAATAAATATGTGCATTTTATTGCATGCATTACTGGAGTTTAAATAACCTCTGGTTTTAAGTTGGGGGCAGACAAAATAGGAAGTGTTTTGTTAATTTGGAAGATATCTTAGTGCAAGTATATATGTTATTTTACTTTTCCTCATCCTTGATCCATATTTTTGAGCAGTGTCAGCAACCTGCACTTAATGTTGCACTTTTTGTTGTTAGAGGTTTTGCTATTGGAAGTGTGTCCACCAAGATGCTTATGATAGAAAATTTTTGGTTCTTTACATATTTATTTATTTTTTTGCAGGGATGCAGCTTCGCCTTTGATGTCATGAATCAGACCATCATCATGAGCAGCTGGAGGCCACCAGGGGACAAGGGGACAAGAAGTTTCTAGATGTGCTGAATTTTTGAGGCAAATGTTGACAGTACTTTAAATTTGTAGTTTTCCAGTGCAACGGCACATGGCCAAACAAGGGATGAAGGAGACTTGGAAGAAAACAGTGCAGCAACAGGGACAAGACAGAAGACTGTACAGGTGCTGACTAGCAACTGAAGGTTTATTGAAAAGGAAAACATAAAATATACTCCCTTTACAACCTAGAGCACGCATGGTCTACACCAACAACTCTGATAAGCTGTCAGCTTCAGTTTTGGTGGTCAGCTACAACAGTTCGCAGTGATGAACGAGGACGGATGGGGTCCGCAACACATGCAACACATGCTATTCTTGTTGTGTAAATAGTTTACTGAAGTGTTTGATATTTGTAACATGCAAGTTCAGAGGTGTGTGTGTTTTCATGCTATGATAATGCGCCTAGTAACTGTTCAAAACATTAGCTATGGTTTTTGTTCCTGAGTAGCCAAAATAGGCTGCATGTGTGCTGTTTTGTAGATTGTTGCAAGTTTCTTTGTAAAGTAATTAAATAATATAATCATATTTATAAAGTAATTAAATAATATAAATCATATTAGTGAAATGTAAGCTCACATGGCACATTTTTCAAGCTGTGCTAATGTGTTCATGTAATATTAAGTGTATTATATGTCTGCTTCCTTTTTCTAAGTTATATTTGTGAAACTAGCTGTATGCCAAGCTAAAGTGCAGTTATACAGCAGTCTGAAGCTTGATGCTAGTGTAGTTGATTCAGTTCTTGACAAATAAAATAGCGTTATCAGAAACAAATGATGGCTACTTGTGATGTGCACCCATATATATAAATCATTCTAATTGTCAGAATAACCACGTGCAGTGGTATCTTCAGGTTACGGCAGCTTGTAGCATCTAGATGATCAAGAGCACTAGTAGAGAGCTGATGAATATTACATAAAGAACTTGTTTAGAGTAAGCGGTCTGAAAAGTATGGAAAAACAATGTGTTGTGCTGTGCAGCCTTGTAAGTATTTGTATTCTATAGCACAGCACCGCATCACTGTGTAGCAAGGAGTAATGGTCAGTTGCTCATTCTTGCGACCTTAAACTGCCGTAACCGTTGTGGTATGAGGATACCATTGCAGACTGTTTAGCCTTTCACGAGATTATTTTATTGACCAGCAACCATTGATAGCTGAAATATTTCAGTGATTTAGAATGCGGTCTCAAAGTTTCTGAAATGTTATGACAGCATTGCGGCAATATTGCAGTGACATTGTAACGTTGCATGTGTGCAAATAAAAAGGTGTAGCAATGTTGCATTTATATTGTCTCCAGAAGTTGCTTTAACATTGACTGAAAGTTGATGTAACATTGGAGCAATATTGTCTCAACGTTGTCTTATGTATGTTGCGTTAACGTTGCAAAAAGAGGACACTAGCCACGTTAAGGCAATGTTAGAAGCTAACGTTGTGGCCACACTGAGGCAACAAAGCGTGCTACTAGGGTTGCGACGTCTATAGAGTTAAAACAGCTCAAGCTTAAGGCAAAATTGTAGCAGCGTATGTGTTCGAGCGGCGTTTGAGGCCAGATGTGTCAAAAAATAATGGGGTTTAACGTGCCGAAACCACGATCTAATTATGAGGCATACCATAGTCGAGGACTCCGGTAATTTGGAGAACCTGGCGTTCTTTAATGTGCACCTAAATCTATGTACCTGGCTGTCTTTCCACTTCACCCCCATCCAAATGCGGCCAGCGTGGCCGTGATTCGATCTCAAGATCT
Source organism: Dermacentor albipictus (assembly GCF_038994185.2). Taxonomy (NCBI): domain Eukaryota; kingdom Metazoa; phylum Arthropoda; class Arachnida; order Ixodida; family Ixodidae; genus Dermacentor; species Dermacentor albipictus. Next base: position 1,335,597 of record NW_027225571.1, on the reverse strand, counting down.
CGTGCTTAGCACCCCAACACCAAGGCCACTAAGCGACCCTGGCGGGTCGACAGATGTGCCAAAACCGCTGATTGATTATGGTTTCATGCGTTGCGATCTACGCAAACAACGACCGCGCGGCCGTTGCGCCCTGTGCCTTGCAGACGACGAGCGAGAGCCTCGGCGTGGAATGTGCCGACGCTTGCGCCGTACAGATTGGGGACAGAATCGTTGCCGACACCGCATGCGTTCATCCCGGAACGTCAAAGACGAACCTTAAAGTCTTTATGACTGACACATTTGGATGGATCCTCTCGGTGGACCCCAATACCAGTGCCATTGTGGGTGACTTTAACGTCGATGTGTCTCTTCCCGACCGAAAGTGGTCCTTTGCATGCGTTCCTTTTGGAAACGTTCGGCCTTCAATATTGCACCAAGACTATTGTATCTAGAACGCACCATCGGTCGTGGGTAGGTCTAACGTTCGCTAAGAGCACCTACAATGTCGTCAAAGAGCCCATGGCGGTCTATCATAGCGGCCATAAAGCCACCATTATTGTGGTCACGAAATAAACGTGAATTCAAATAAACATAACGTGAATATTTGTGTTATATTTTTCTAGTTTTATTTTAATATATCGGTAGTTATGTACATTTCCGCTAGTCATCCACCCTCATAGAGTGGAACGGCTCAGAATCTTTTGCGTACGGACAGCGACAGGGCTATCGCTTTAAAACCCACCGCACCTCTACCCGCCATATGAATATGTGAGGTAAACCATCGCGGTATTAGCTATTACAATCCAACGTTGAAATCCGCCAAGTTTGGCGACGCTATAGTGCACAGCTATCACTTTATAAGTAATTGTTCTTTCAATTCGACACCAACCTCCGCCGTGTGTAATAACCCTCGCTTTGCAAGGGCATCCACCGTTGGGTTTGGCGGCCTTTCAAAGAAGCAATGGCATAGCCAATAGGATACACAAGGCGACAGCTATCGCCTTGAGTTTTTTAAAATAGCGGCGCGCATTTACACAAGTAATCAAGTTTTAGTGTAGACCATAATGGCAACTCGTCTCACGTCACATCGGCTCATTCCAGCGTGTCTTCACCAAATCTGATGGAGCTATGGGCTTGAGATGCACCACCAACCAAGACGAAACCGCAGGTTAGAGGCTACTATAGTCGCATACAACTTTAGAAAAAAGGGGGCGTTTACTTCTCCGAGGTGGAGGCACATGAGCACCCACCAATGGACGCGCACCCTGGACTAACGTCATCAGCCGGACCGCCGGTGAACCCGCCGACGGAGAAGATGGCCGCCCGCGCTTCGAACTGGGCGAGGTCGCGTCAGCTGTGTGCTTCAGCCCCTCGTCAGAGTGAATTCCAGAACTGTTTGTGATTGTCTATCATGCCAGAAATATGACTGCGAGCTTACGATGCCGCATTTGTGCCACGTGCGTTTATTCTGATCCGTGATCCGGCGAAGGAACATTGCAGCGAGCATCGCTGGCGCTGCGCTACGCTTTGCCTGAAAACAGGATTGCACGGCGACCGCTACGAGCACACATCTTGCGTGTTTGTTCCATGTTGTTTTATTTCGCACCCGAGTGACGTTACGATGAGAAAAGTTGTCCAAAGAATAGTGCCCACTGTTAGAGGCGGGTGTGTTCGTGTACTGTGTCACTGCGTTTTTCGTCGGACGGGGTGAAGTGATGGAGCAAAACCATTCTCAGGAGAAATCAGAAAAGTGTACGCGCATGACACATACCTACGAGTGTGGCTCGCGCACGACGGAAGACGGCGCGCTTCCTTCCCGCTTTCCCCGCTTTCCCGCGGGCCAGATTGAGCAACACCACCTAGATAGCACAAGGCCTGTTTACTCCGATTCATGACGTCACGCTACCTGGCCCGAAATTTCTATTGACAAAACTGGCGTGATGAAAGCGATGACGTCAAAATCACTGTTGCCCACTCGCGAGCATCCCCATTAGATTCTATGCCAGTCGGGCCAGGTAGCATGACGTCATGGATCGGAGTGAAAAGGCCTTGTGCTATCTAGGTGGTGTTGGATTGAGCCGCCGATCGCCAGCTCCCCTCGCAAGCTTTAAATTATGGGGTTTTACGTGCCAAAACAACTTTCTGATTATGAGGCACGCCCTAGTGGAGGACTCCGGAAATTTCGACCACCTGGGGTTCTTTAACGTGCACCTAAATCTAAGTACACGGGTGTTTTCGCATTTCGCCCCCATGCGGCCGCCGTGGCCGGGATTCGATCCTGCGACCTCGTGCTCAGCAGCCTAACACCATAGCCACTGAGACACCGCGGCTGGTCCTTCGCAAGCTTTCACTCGCACATACAGCGTAGGGCGCGCGGTGACGGCGCTATCGCCCTTGGACTTTACACGGAAGATCACTGCCACATGACAGCATAAATGCGCCTGGAGTGGGCATATAATTGCTATCGCAGTAATAAAAAAGAGCCAGATGGAAGACCAGTAGATTTCCTTCCATGTGACAAACTAAATGTTCAGATTTTCTTTTTTTTTCCTTTTTTTTGCAAGAGCGGCAGACATGTCAATTCAAGTAAACAATTGCGAGAAAATGTTAGCACGAGATTGTTAAAAAAGGGGGTGACGCACGGCTGATGTCATCGTGCCTCTCAACCGAAACAGAGTGATTCAATGATCGCTAGGCACCAGTATGCTTTGGTCACTAATAAATAGAAATACCTTTTCCTACTTGGCTATCTGTAGCCTCCAATCGAGCAAGCCATCATGAAAACCAATCAGTAATGAGCAAATAAGCAATAATGAGCGAATAACTAAGCTACTATGCATACTTCTACTTGTATAATTATACTATGTATACTCAGTGGATCACAGTAACTAGTTACTAACATGCTATGCTAAGATCCCCCTGTTTTACACCCCATAATGTCATTGAAATCAAATGAGATGTCATAAAATGAGTGATTTCACTATGCTTAGTGGGAAGTGGTATCATTAAGGTAATGAAATGAATCGTTTATTTTACTGGTACAAAGTTAACTTTCATTCGCGAAAGTCACCATTGATATCAATCAAAAATCCATTAAATGGGTGCTTCCTTAGTTAGTGCTGGTAACTGATTACGCCTAATCGCTAGTGATCACTAGTGATACGCTCAGTTCGATGTTCTCGTATTTTCATATAGCTTAGTGTCAAAGATATTAAATGAAATTTCATACAAATGATGCATTTATTGTAATTAGGACATGGTAAAGTTGATAAAGTAGTTATCATTGGTCACCTTGTTTATTACGACAATGGTAGCTTTCATAGGCGGGGGTCATCATTGCTATCAATCAAAAAGTTATTACGTCACTATTAATATTGTTACCATTGCTAAGGGATAACGCGTATGCAGTAGTGATCACTAGTGATCATCATCACCTTAATCATTATCATCATCAGCCTGGCTACGCCCACTGCAGGGCAAAGGCCTCTCCCATACTTCTCCAACTACCCTGGTCGTGTACTAAATGTGACCATGTTGTCCCTGCAAACATCTTAACCTCATCCGCCCACCTAACTTTCTGCTGCCCCCTGCTACGCTTCCCTTCCCTTGGAATCTAGTCCGTAACCCTTAATGACCATCGGTTATCTTCCCTGCTCCTTACATGCCCTGGCCCTGGCCATGCCCATTTCTTTTTCTTGATTTCAACTAAGATGTCATTAACTCGCGTTTGTTCCCTCACCCAATCTACTCTTTTCTTATCCCTTAACGTTACAGCCATCATTCTTCTTTCCATAGCTCGTTGCATCGTCCTCAATTTAATTAGAGCCCTTTTCGTAAGCCTGAATGTTTCTGTCCCGTAGGTGAGTACTGGTAAGACACAGCCTTATACACTTTTCTCTTCAGTGATAATGGCAACCTGCTGTTCATGATCTGAGAATGCCTGCCAAACGTACCCCAGCCCATTCTTATTCTACTGATTATTTCAGTCTCATGATCCGGAACCACGGTCACTACCTGCCCTAAGTAGATGTATTGCCTTACCACTTCCAGTGCTTCGCTACCTATCGTAAACTGCTGTTCTCTTCCGATACTGTTACTTTAGTTTTCTGCATTACTTTAGTTTTCTGCAGATTAATTTTAGACCCACCCTTCTGCTTTGCCTCTCCAGGTCAGTGAGCATGCATTGCAATTTGTCCCCTGAGTTACTAAGCAAGGCAATATCATCAGCGAATCACAAGTTACTAAGGTATTCTCCATTAACTCATATCCCCATTTCTTCGCAATCCAGGTCTCTGAATATCTCCTGTAAACACGCTGTGAATAGCATTGGAGAGATCATATCTCCCTGCGTGCCGCCCTTCTTTATAGGGATTTTCTCGCTTTCTTTATGAAGGACTATGGTGGCTGTGGAGCTGCTATAGATAACTTTCAGTATTTTTACATACGGCTTGTCTATACCCTGATTCCTTAATACCTGCATGACTGCTGAGGTTTCGACTAAACCAAACGCTTTCTCGTACTCAATGAAAGCTATTGTTACGAAGGCTGTTTATTTACAGCGTGAAACGAGTTCCGAGAGGAAGCTACAGGCTAGGCCCAGCCGGCGCAGAGAACCCAGAGATCACGAGTGCACACTCTATTTATTCTTTATCTGCCTCAGTCGCGCCGTGCTGCGACATTTTCCCCGGGGGAGGGGGGGGGGGGAGACGAAGCTTGCTGAGCGAATTAAAGGGACCTGTGAAGGTACTGCTTGAGTATGGCCACGTGAACAACTTGCGTCGCACATGAATGCCGATTACTTGCCTTCACTTTGGCGATGACATAGTTCACATCACTCAAGCGGCTGAGTATAACAAATGGTCCGGTGTAAGTGGCGGGAAACTTGCGGTACAATCCCTTTTTGCAAAACGTGTCTACAACCAAACATAGTCACCGAGAGTAACGCTGACGGGGATATGCCGCGCAGCATAGCGAGTCTTGCTGTTGCCTTGTAAGGACAACTTCCTGAGATGCGCCACTCGACGTGCTTCCTCAGCACGACACATAGATTGGGCAATGGAAGGATCTTCTTGGCACAATAAAGGTAGAAAAGTGTCCAGAAAGCTCTGGAGAGCGCGTGCGTACAGCAAAACGAACGGCGCATATTCAGTAACTTCGTGCATGGACCTATTTTACGCGTACGTTACAAAAGGTTAGACGGCGTCCCAATTCTTGTGGTCAGCAGCGACATACATTGATAACATGTTGGTAAGGGTTCGATTAGTCCGCTCCGTGAGGCCATTGGTTTGCGGGTGGTAAGGAGTGGAATGACGATATGCAGAACCACAAAGCCGTAAAATTTCTTCAACGACATCGGCGGTGAATTGCCATCCACGGTCACTGATGACAACCGTGGGAGCGCCGTGACGGAGTATGACGTGATGCAACAAACATGAAGAGACATCTGCTGCAGTGGCAGATGGAAGTGCTGCCGTTTCCGTGTAGTGAGTAAGGTAATCTACGCATACTATCATCCAGCGGTAGCCAGCTGACGTCTTTGGGGGTGGGCCAAGCAAGTCGATGCCGACTTTTTCAAAGGGTAACGTCAGTGGCCTAACTGGTTGCAAATAGCCTGCTGGAGCCGTCGTCGTTTGCTTGTGGCGCTGGCAAACAGTACAGCTGGCGACATGCCGTTTCGTTGTTTTCCAGAGCTTGGGCCAGAAAAATCTCTGTCGAAGTAGGTGTAGTGTGCGGGCAAAGCCGAGGTGCCCGGACGTGATATCGTCATGCATGGAACGAAAGACAGCAGGGAGAAGGTTTTCGGGCACAACTAGAAGCAATGGGGGACCATCAGCCGAGAATTTTTTTTTTTTTGTACAGCAAACCGTTACGAAAAGTAAACGGTGTTGTTCCTGCTGGCTCATGTGCAGCTGCCCGACCTTTTAAGTTTCATTGACTGCTCTTTTGATGCCTTCATTCTGGAAACAAAGACAGCGGTAGAAACAATTCAGAAATGCTTAGCTCCCCTCCAAGCTACTCATGAGTGGCCGGTAGAGAGGTCTATTCGCTTTCTTGATCTTCGCCTGAGCTTTCAGGACAGCCACACGTGTTGGTCGTATCAGCCGCGAGCCAATAAGCCCCTTTTGCCATATACGTCCGCACATTCTATGCTTGTTAAGCGGGCCATGATCAGTTTGTGCTTCAAGAATGCCCTTAGCAAGTCTTGCTGCCATGTAATTGATATAAGTTTTGAAAAGCAAATTCGACGTCTGTCATTGGCTGGGTATCCTAAGGTGGTGCAAGTGCCTGTCACGGAACGCATTTTAAGAGAAGCGTGATCCAGCACGCAGAAGTCAGTTGCCGACGCCCCTTCCGGCAAATGCCTTAAATTAGGTGTTGTACCTTACATGCACAGGATATCCCATAACTCGAAAAAGATGGCCCGAAGGGCAAATGTAACAGTTGTCTTTTCTGCTCCCAACAAGCTCGGCAAGCTTTGCAAGTTGACGGATCCTAATGCGGTCCCGTCCGATAAGTACACAAAGCATCACCGCAAAAAGTTCGTCGAGTGTGTTCACCGGGTGCTTTACAACCTCCCGCTTTCATGTGGGAAGCAATATATCGGGCAAAGTGGGCGTTGCCTCAATGATCGGCTCCGCGAACACCGCAACAACGTAAAAAATGGCACAGGTGCGTTCTTGGTGATTCATTGTCGCGATCATGGCTGCAAACCTATAGAGAACGAATGCATGATTGTGTCCCGTTGGAGGACGCAGCTCATCCGTGAAATAACTGAAGCGCAGATGATTGCAAAATCGGGTGATAAATGTGTTAGTTTCCCTTCACTGGCTCTCACCGAAAAAGAACCTAGTTTCTTGGAGGCGGCAGCACATGACTCATAACTATACGTTAAACGGATGCGCAGTTCGTCTTCATGTAAGCGCATGCGCAGTCTATACTGCTTCACATGTACAACCCCCCCCCCCCCCCCTGAACCCGCCGTGGTTGCTCAGTGGCTATGGTGTTGGGCTGCTGAGCACGAGGTCGCGGGATCGAATCCCGGCCACGGCGGCCGCATTTCTATGGGGGCGAAATGCGAAAACACCCGTGTGCTTAGATTTAGGTGCACGTTAAAGAACCCCAGGTGGTCAAAATTTCCGGAGTCCTCCACTACGGCGTGCCTCATAATCAGAAAGTGGTTTTGGCACGTAAAACCCCAAATATTATTATTATTATGTACAACCCCCCCCCCCCCCCCCCGATTCATTGGTGCAATAAATTTAGTTCAAAGTTTGCGCTTGGTGCGTCTTCTCTTACGACCGTCCCTTTTTTGTTGCGCAATATTACTTGAGTAATGGATTACCAACTTGGGCCCCAGTACGCTTCTCTCATGCGCATCTGAGTTCTCGTGATCGCATAGTAGGGAAGCCCATATGTTTTGAGAGAGATTATGAATGCACGAACAATCTGTCGGATTTCTCGTTACTTCACACCACGCGTCCTGCTTGACATGCGGCGGAGTGCATGGAGTATTTGCGTGCACCACCATACGGCTCCCCTGTGCAACTCTTGCAGTTGTCATCTAGGTACATAAATAGGTTTGTACGGTTTCTCTCAATTTTATGCAGGGCTTTTGCGCGAGTGAATACAGACACCTCTGTAGCATTCTGCGTACTGTTATTGGAGCTGACATTTAGCGTTGGCAATTTATTCAATACATGAACCCGCCACTTCGCACTCTAGCTCATAAAGGCTTTTGAGGCTATTCACCAACATCATTTCTTCATTCTTTGCATGAAATGACCTCGCAGAGCCTACTTCTTTAGCGGCTGTTCGTACATCTTGCTTAATGTTATTTCATGTAGCAAATAACGCCAAATAAGTAGCAAGACAAGTCGTCGAAGTATTGCACAAATTTCTTATCAATGATAGGCACGTATGCTACTTCCGTGCCAATACATACCAGCTCTTTCATATCGTCGCTGAGTGTTGACTATGATGATGATTTCAATACGATGGTACATACCCACAACGAGGAATTAGTCAAGAAACAGCCGGTATATATCGTGCCAACGAAAACTTGTTCTTCCAGATGATGGACGCGTGTTGATGATTATGATTCCCACACTATGGGAAAATGTCCACAACTGGGGATCGGACAGAAAGCATGTCCGTGTGCTGACATGCGATGATGATTTCTATACTATGCACACACCCGCAACGGGGGATTGGCCAAGAAGTGGGCGGTACATATCGCGCCAGTAACAAGCTTCTTCAGATGTTGCTCCGTGTTTATGATGAATATGATTTCCATACTACGGCACATGCCTACTACAGTGAATCGGCCACGACGCGTGCCCACGTGTTGATTATAATCATGATTTCCATACTATTGCTCATAAGCACAACAGGGCATCGGCAAAGAAGCATGTCCACGTGTTGATAATGGTAATGATGATATCCATGAAATGGTACAACGGGGGATTGGCCAAAAAGTGGCAGGCACACCTAAAATAAATAACAAGAAATCGAGACATACTTTTTTTCTATTGTGTGCGTCCGGTATTTTAACTCTGTGTAATTCCTCCTTTGTTTCTATGCCCATCGCGGTCTAAATCATGGCCGCTTATGTGAATTTTGACCTTGTTGTGGTGTGTTGAGTCATTGTGGTGCAACTTGTATTTGTCTTTTATACTGATATGCTCATCGGTGTATAGGACTGTGTGCTGTGGATTTTCGACCCTATGACGTGGTTTCTTTTCATTTTCCGAAATATCTTTTTCAACTTGTTCTTTCCGCTATGCAGTAAGGCGTACGTGTCTTTCTTTTATTTTCACTTCAATAAAGAAGAAGAGACATACAAGCCAATATAAGATCTGTGACATTGCGTATCACGGGTGCACAAAAGAACAAGCGGGCGCCGGTTTCCCTTTCGTCAAAGACCCAGGAAAAAAAAGCACAGACTAACAAAATTTCATTAACCACAACATAGATTCTAACGTGTACATACGTTGAACGTGCATATTCTTGTTCGTTTCTTTCTTCTGCAGGTGGATTTATGTCTACGAAAAGAGCCAGAACATTGCCGTTAAGCACAGTTTAGACAACCGAAAATGTATTGACGTGTCAAGTGCGTCATCATTGAGAAGTGCAGGAGACAGCTTAATACCATATCGAGGGTTCAATATCCAGCCCTTGTGGCCACATGTCTATGGAGGTGGCGTGAACGTATCTGTATGCTTAGGTTTAGGCGTACGTTAAGGAGCTCCAGCTGTCTAAATTAATCCGGAGCCTTCCACTGTGGTGTCTAGCCCCAGCCCGAATGGGCGTTAAACCTCGTGAATCAACGAATCAGTAATTCGGGAAACTATTTGCACCACATCCCCAAGAAATGAGTATTTATCACGCAGTGCTCGAGTCCTCAGACGAGCAGTGTAAGTCACGTGATTCAGTTTCGTTGCCCAGATTCTGGATTTGCGCCGTTTCGCCACACTACGTCATTCATTGCTCGGCCGCTGATTTGCCCTCTCTTATGCACTTCTTTTTTTAATATGGTACATCAGCATCGCTCAAGATAGCAAAATGACATGGCACTCCATGACGCTACCTGAGAAGCAGGCTATAAATACGCGTGTTTCGTGACCCGCCCCACCACATGGCAGTCAGACTGCTGCGCGACAGCCAGGAGTGTCCAGTGCGTACTTATCGTGAAGCCCCGTAATTCGTGCTCGATTTACCATGAAGAATGCAGCTGCCCGGAAAATGCCTGGCAAGACCAAGACAGCTGTAGTGCGTACGTCTGCGAAGCCTGCTGACGCAGGTGCGGTCAGCCATCCTGTACCCAGCCAGCCCATCTCGCCTGCGTGCACCAGGTCGCCGAAGGAACGCTTCGAGAAACAGACGGAACACCAGAAGCCACTACCTGAGCGCCGACAACAGCAACAGGGCACCAGCCGCTCAGCACTGACGAACGTTGGGAACGCGCTACCGCGGACCGGCGGGGCAGCGGCGCCGGAACCCGTCGGCGCACCCGTGGCTGAGCCGCTTTCGACATCGGGCGCATTGGCTACACCTCGCACCGTCGTTTCACCACTGAAGAAGCAAGCCCTCGCGCCCGCTCGAGACAAGAAGGTTCGTTGGGATCTAGAGAACAAGCACAAGAGAAACACTTGAGTAGGCGTGGGTGCTTCGTCAGCTGAAGAAAAAAAAGTTCCTTTTTCATTACGGACACGTCCAGTAGCAGTAGCTGTCTCGCGACGGGGATTTCATTCGTTCTACGGGCGTAACAAGCGTGCAACGCTTCTGTTGCATCATAGAAAGCTGAACAGTTGTTGCTTTTATGACTTTTGTTGCTTTTATGACTTTTGTTGCTTTCATGACTTTTGTTGCTTTCATGACTTTTGTTGCTTTTATGACTTTTGTTGCTTTTATGACTTTTGTTGCTTTTATGACTTTTGTTGCTTTTATGACTTTTGTTGCTTTTATGACTTTTGTTGCTTTTATGACTTTTGTTGCTTTTATGACTTTTGTTGCTTTTATGACTTTTGTTGCTTTTATGACTTTTGTTGCTTTTATGACTTTTGTTGCTTTTATGACTTGCGTTACTTTTATGACTTGCGTTATTTTTATGACTTTTATGACTTGCGTTACTTTTATGACTTTTATGACTTGCGTTACTTTTGACTTTTATGACTTGCGTTACTTTTATGACTTTTCTTCATTGCTGGGCCGCTGAGTTGCCCTCTCTTATGTACTTCTTTTTTGTGAAAGCGTCTGTTACTTTTATGACTTTGGTGTCTTGCGTTACCTTGATGAATCGCGTTACTTTCATGACTCGTGTTACTTTCACGACTTTTAAATAAACAGTCATAAAACAGCTTTACGTTACGGCGTCCGTGATTTGCTGACGGCGCTTCCTGCGGTCTTTGAATTAGAACGGCACTGTGGCATGCAATGGCAACAGCTGGTGCTGTACGCCGCTTCGCGGAAGAGATATTTTGACAGACGCAACGTACCGCACTTACGTACCTTTGTGAATATTATTTGGGAAAAGAAGTTATGCAGATGGGAAGGAAATCATGGAATCTGTGAAATGAAGCTTTCTTGAGGTGGTTAAGCAAATTCTATGATACCCAGGCTCATTTCGTTGCTGCGTCATCGACGTGCAGGTAACTGGCGCGCGCACCCATCTGCTTTCGCGCATCCGTGCTACGCAGTGTGACACGTGCGGTGACCGTCTGGAAGCGTTCCTTTGCGTTGGCGCGATAGGATTGTGCGTACGATTGTTGTGCCAAGGAGCGATGAACCATTAGGCACGTGATTCGTTCTTTAGTTTGAGCTATTCAGCATGACAGCAGCCGCGGTCAGGTCAACCGACAAGTTGAATTTTGCGTGAACTGCGCGTAAGCGCTTTGGCGCCTTTATTTACTTTTTATGCTGATACGATTTCTCTTGTGTCTGTTTTAGCCGGCGTACCTTTGTTAGCAACATCTCTGCCTCTCCTTAATTTTTGCTCGTTTGTTTCTTTTAGCCGGCCAATTCATAAGTACTGTTTGCGTAATAGAGAAGGAGCAGCGGGCATAACCTATGATGCCAACATTTCCTCCGCAAACATTCAATAATAATAATGAAGCCCGAACAACGTTGCGGTCACGCCCAACGTCGGTCTCATTGTTTCAATAAAATTGCGAAGAAAATGTTTTAATGTTGACACGGTTTTTCTTTTCTTTTCTGCTGGCCAACGAGTTCAAAAGGCTTCACTGCGAGAGAGCGAAAAGCATATCGAAAACCACAGCCAGTCGCTCTGCCGCACGTAGACATCCTTTTGTTCCGTGTACCATTGGCGTTTTTTACCAGATCCTACTATTTTGCGGCAAAGCCTACACTGCCCTTACAAAAAATGTTGTTGGAAATCCATTGGTTTTCCATCGATATTTCATGGTGCGTACAACAGAAAAACTGTGGAAGTTCCATGGATATCTTATGGAGGATTTGTTGCACAATCATGGAAAAGTGGCCACCGTGAATCCATGGGATTTTCATGACGTTGTTTTTTCGTGGGATTTCCATGGGATTTCCATGGCGTTGTCTTTTTGTGGGATTTACATGGGATTTCCATGGCATTGTTTATCGTGGGATTTACATTGCATTTAGTTCTCAGTGTGATGACTTCGTGTTGTCAGGTAATGCTGATCAAGCACAACAGTACGAAACAAGGCATCTTACTCATTTTATTTCACGGGAGAGAAGGGAGGACAGACTGTTCTTCAGATATGGCACACTGACCCCTGGAAATTTTGTGCAGGTGTATCCTGAAAAAGAAATAAAATAAACAATGTGCAGCTTTAGCAAACTAATCAGCAAAAGATGCTTACTTAAGCCAGAAGACTAAGCAATGAATGTCTGCTTGAAGCTTTCGGGTTTAATCCAGGTTGTTCTGTATAGGGAACTATAACAGTATAATGAGCCATGGTAAATGTGGCAAGAGCTTTGTCCCAGTTGTTAGACAAAGTATTTAACTAAATCAGCTTCTATGCAGCTTAAACTATAAACTACCTTTATGTGTGAATTATTGCCCTGAAAAAAACCTGAAATATTTGTGTTCTCCTTGGTTAAATATTTATTACAATTAGCATTAGCTGTTAAGCTATCTAATGGTCACTATGGCAATGCAAGGCTTGAAAATAACATGAAAACATTGCATCTGCAACCGAATACTTTTTGTCAAACTCTTTAATTAGTTTAGGAAAAAGCATGCAACATGTTTAAAGGGACACTAAAGGTTACTATTAAGTCAACGTGGACTGTTGAAATACCATCACAGAAACCTCGAAACGCTTGTTTCGTGCCAAGGAGAGACTTATTTTAAGAGAAAATGCGTTCTGAAGCGTCCGCGTACCTCTAGCGCAGTTCAAATCGCCCGCCCTCCGATCGAGGAGTACTGACATCATGGTCTCATAGTGACGTTGCGCCATCGGTGAGTAGAACAGCGTCCGCAGACGGCGCTACGGCTTTTCTGCGCAAAACGCAAACGCGCGGCCAGAAACAGAGCCGACAGCAGTGCGAAAGCGGGAGTATGGTGGCTAGCAGAAGGAGAAACGAATTACGTCTCACGGCACACGGAGAGTCCGTTTTCGTTAAACTATAGGCTGCGGCGAGCTCGCAACGTGGTCGGCGTGGTCTGTGAGCCTTTTCACACTCGCAACAGGGCATAAAAAAGTGCGAATCGACGCAAAACTCGGCCTAGAAACGTGCTTCGCCACAGCCAAGCTGGCATGACCCAGATGTCGTTTCCCGCACCGCCACCAGGCGCCGCTACTATACCTCAAACTCCAGCGCAATACGCCCATAAGCTGGTACTTAATTTTATGACGCAAACTTCGACGCTCGTCGCAATGGACCCTGACACCGACAGATTGGCTCGCGATGGTGGGCTCAACTTCAGCGATTTGAGCACCGACGAGCACGACCTGCTGCTGAGGGCTCGCACTGCCGGCGTCGTTGCGTACTACGACGGCGGCCTCGACACCGGCTCTCCGGAGCGGGAAAGCAACGAGGGCTTCCCACGACATCACATGGACGTGGCATTCTCGCTGCTTGTTCCAAATGAAAGTTTCGCGAGCCAGCAGAACCCTCACAGCACGACGCGATAACGAAAGTACTGAAACTCCAAAGCGTGCACGGTGCAGAGTCGAGCGCGCAGAGTCGAGCGAAAACGAAACCTTTCGAACACCCATATTACTGAAGGGCAACGTCAAAATGTAATTTTTTCTTTGAATCGAATAGACGCAGACAAGTAGCATTTTTTTCCGTCTTATAATCAAATGAAATGATATTTTTAATACGAGTAGTTGAGTATTAGTAACACAAATTATGAGGAGTCCTTTTGTCATCGGGCTAGTACCGGAATGTCGCTGGGGGGTCTCAAATCGTGTCATGCATTTACCTCAATTTCTCGGTTAGTAAAGCTCTGTTCGCGATTGAATTGACGCCTTAGACGTTCTAGAACATTGCTCTACCACTTTAACTTGAGTTTCTGGTAACCTTTAGTGTCCCTTTAAGGTAGGTGCAGCCTGCTGCTGACACATCACAGTAGTGCTGGTCAGACATGCTGTGAACAAACTAAATCACTTCCATTCTGAATGTGACTTTCACACGAATCTGATGGGGCTCTTCTCTGTGCAGTCACTAAGGTACTGCTAGAGTGAGCCTTGCATGCAACATGAGTCATGTATATTTGCCACTTTGGGATAGCAATAAGCACTATGTGAGGCCAAATTTAAGTAATGAAAAATTTTGCAGGCTTTTCTTAATAAAGAAAAAAAGCGCTATGGAATAGGTAGCACATAGAAAACACAGCTGAACATGGTTTAAACTGTGCCATGAGATCCAGAAGCAGACCTAGGACTGTACGTGTGCTATCTGGCCAGCTAAGATCAATCGACAGCTCAACCAGTCATTTGTTTTATCAGGCCTCTAAAAATTGTGCAGCCGCAAGGGCAATAATACAAGTGAAGTATTTGTCATTCCACACAAATTACTAGGAACACTTACTATACTTCAGCTAGTTGCTAATGGCACAGTGGGTATAACCACAATAGGCTTTCTTGCTATGGCAACTTACACGCATGTTTTTAGTTTCTTTAAACAAAATCACTGTAATCCAATAGTGTACGCACCTATCACAGCCTCCACACGTACGGGATCAAGGGCCTCCTTCTGTCGGGTCTCGCCCCGAACGCAGCTTTTCCCTCCGAAGAGGGACTTGCCCCGCAACTCCTCCTCGGAGAAAACGTGGCGCAACAGTGCCCTGGCAAATTTGCCAGGGCCACTGTCACAGGCTCGGCACAATTGGTTTATGATCGACTCGTCGACCAGTGTGCCACTGCCAATGTCCACCTGGACACAGAAAATTAAGAGACACTTTAGAAGCTCACCTTTGGGCATAAAGGTGAATAATGTATCGCCAAATATACTAGCCATAAATGACAGCAGAAGAAAAACAAGTGTCTGGCAGCATCGTCACATGGTTTGCATTGTAGAGGCATGTCTTTGACAGTTACTTGCAGAGACTGACACTGCAGTGCAGGTGCGAGTAAGAAAGAAAAGAAAGACGGAAAGACAAATATAAATTGTTCACAAGTGGACTTCGTAATTGACGGCTCGTTGCCCACAGATACACAGGCAGCTGTCAGCAGGTGCGACATCAACATGATCTTTGTTAACGACTACTAAATGGCGTATAGTTTCAGCAACCTTCCTGCAACCGCTTGCCACCGGCCATCATGCCGGCCAGGCATCAGCTTTAATCATAGTGACAAATTGCAAATGATCAACTGCACATCGTTAAGTGATCCAGACAGACCTCTTTCACCATCTCAAGTGATTCCAGGGGCCAGCGATTTGGGAAACACTGATTTAACCTTGCATTGCTCAAGGCATCACTTCAAATGCACTATACTGCCAAAAAAGAAAAAAAAGGGAACAACTGGCAGCAAATAAGCGTACCTTTGTGCAAGCAATTACCGGTTCCTCCGGCTTGTTTTCTGCTTTTTGCAACATCCTTTTGAGACGTTTGACCATCTTGCCAGCTTCTGCATAATGAGCAAGCAATACAACCAGTGAACAAAAGTGTGTGTGTATTTCAACCATTTCAGTGAAAGAGCACAAAATACTGATTCCTTATGCAGCACTATATGTCATACATAATAATGAACTTTGTGACACTTCTGTTATTTTTGTGCATCAGTCATTGATGCATGATTTGGTGCAATTTTGTGTCCACAAGTCATTCATGTAATACGTAAAAGTCATTCTGCAAAAAGTGTTGCAAATACAAAACTGCACCATGAAAAATGCAGAGTGAGACTTGATGGCTGCACAACTTGTATAGCTTCCACAGGGTTGCCTGCTAAGTATGGAACAGAGTGCACATTCCCTCATGTTGCAAAAGGTACATTATGCAAACTGATCACTGCCTAAATGGTCACTAAGAGGGACAAGTACTGCATCAAGTCATAACATTGACCCGTGCCTTACGTGAATGTGTGCTCTAAATTTGATGGTTTCACATTAGTGGCTCAGAGCAGTCTTTTCATGCTCGCAGTTCCTTTTTCTTTATACCAACACAGAAAATCCCGACCTCTCCTACACATACCTTGCTGCATGACAGGGAAATCCCACAAACAACGCTGCTGGCACATTCTGAAAACTTGCACATGTGTTTTGTTTCCCAAGCATCTTAGCTTTCCACCTTTTCGATCTTATTAAATGTCTTGCACGTTCCTTTTTTTTACGTAACAGGCTATGCTTGTACGGTAAAATTACAGGTTTCCAGATTTCTATCAAATTTTTTTTTAATTCTCCTGCTGTGCTGATCGCCAGCATTATGTTTACAGATAATTGCACAAGCATGCAGTTCAGGTATGTCGTATTGACCGGCCTGTCTATCTGGAGTTCTCAGCTTTCGAATACTGCGTGGTGGCATGATTTTCCGAACGCACTGGTGGTAAATGCCAAGGCAATCCCTCTATAACACTTCCGAGTCGCCACACAGAACCATTTTGATGTCCCGGTGCTTCACAAGCCTAGCTTGCGTGCTGCCATTAGTCTTAAATTGAAGTCTTAGAACTAAAGTTCGCCTTCCTATGGCAGTTCATGCATTACTTCCAGCCCTGTGTGCACATTTCAAAGCAAGAGCTCATTACATATTACAATTATTTAAAATCTGGTCAAATACAATACCTTGTTGCATCACTGCAATAAGCCAGACAAGAAACTCAATCAGAAGAGAAAATCCGTCTTACATATAGCATGTACCTCGCCTACATACGTGCTTGAAGGGCTTTGACATAGCAATTTTTTTCTGGTAACTTAAGATTCTAGATCTCTAAACCCCAGAAAAAAAATACCGATATGCCTCGGAGTAATTTATTATGATAGCTTTTCTATAGTCAGTTTGGGTTACATTTTCAAGGAGTATACTCTTTTGGGATGTCATGACGTAGTATGTGGTCAGGTGGGAACAGGACATTACGATATTCTGACACTTGCTCCAGCTTGCTTGATCACCTCGCTACTATTCGTTGTGAGGGCCAGCCAATGTAGCAGCATAGCAAACAACCGAATTAGCTGCAGCGAGTGTCAGAATGTTGCAATGTTAAAAATTTAGTCATGGGGTTTTAGGTACCAAAACCACTTTCCGATTATGAGGCACGCCATAGTGGAGGACTCCGGAAATTTAGACCACCTGGGGATCTTTAACGTGCACCTAAATCTAAGTACACAGGTGTTCTCGCATTTCGCTCCCATCGAAATGCGGCCGCCATGGCCGGGTTTCAATCCCACGACCTCGTGCTCAGCAGCCCAACACCATAGCCGTTAAGCAACCACAGCGGGTTTAAATAAAATTTCACACTTGCTAAATTTGCTATGGATGAGTTGTATATAGCACTGAATCAATCTTGGCAAAGCAGCACAGCTGGTAATTGTAAAATTTTTTTAGCAGTCATTAAACAGCACCTAGTAGACGATACATGTATCTGATAGTCTTGCCACGGTCTGCAGTTCTAAGCTATTGTGGCTCAAGCTGGCATCACTATGCCATGCCTGGAGAACCACATACTAATCAGGACATGTGGGTGTTCCAAGCGTCTACTATAGTGAGAGGGCTCATGTATACTACAGCGAGAGCACTCATTGTTGCACAGGTGCAACAATGAGCGGTTGCAAAGGTGCAGCACTGCGATTTCGAAGGTTACATTGAGGAGCCGTGCATTAAGTCATGTGCAACTGCTACCGAGCAATAATGCTGGCATTTCTTTTTCAGCTTCAGTATCAAAAACAGGTATTTTTCTATATGAGGGATCGACGTTGGGCTAGTTGGCATTGCATTTCGAAGGCGACACTGTGCATAAAGGTGCAATGCAATGAAGGGTGAACAGCACAACGATTGTCCTTGTCTTATGCACCGTTTCCTCTTCCAAATATTTCTGCTAGTTCTGAAATTTAAAAGGTAAAATTTTGCACAGAGGCACCTTTATGCCAACATTTCATGAAAGGCTTTTTACACAGTTAAAGGCTTTGTTGCAGTTAGCCTTCAGCAATGTTACGAATCCTGCAAGGAAGGGTTGCAGTGCTCAGAAAGACTAATGTTTCGTGCGCTAAAAGTCCTTTGGGGAATAATACCAACACATAGTGTTGACCTGCGTGTACTTTATGTGCATTGAGGGAATCATAAATAAACTGAAGAATGACTAAGTATATGGCTGCTGCCTTAAGGTGCTTACCAGTCACATAGTCATGCCCTTCCTGCAGCCTCTTGAGGCTTTCCACTTCTGCCCGTAGGGCTTCATTTTCCGCCTCCAGCTGGCGCACTCTGTCGCCACAAGTGCCGCAAGCTGCATTCTGAAATCATGACAGTGCATGCATTCTTAGGCATCAAAGACACAGAAAAATGGGTGCAGATGTAGAGTCAGTAACATAACTGGGGAATATTACTTCTGGAGGTTGGTTCTGAATGCTGGCCTGTAAGTGAATATTGTCAGTGCTTTTAAGAAAGCAGAGGATGGGAACAGAACAGAAGGAACACTTGCCTTTAACGGATTTTACTTGGAAAGGAAATTTGAGATCACAAAAGATTGGAAAGGATACAATCAGACCTCGTGCCTAGCATTACTCACCACGTGCACCTAGCCCGTTTGCTAACAGAACGAAATTCTTTATTAGACAATGTAATCAATGCAGTGTTTGCACAGCTATCGTCTCTTTTGATGCACATTTTAGACTCTTACACTACCACTAAAGACATTGTCGATAAAAAGCATGAACCGGGCTCATAGCTGCTTAACATGCATGTGTTTATAAAGCCTGATGCTAAATATAAGTAGTAAAGGCAAGGCACAGAAGACCAGGAATCAAGAACACAAACAACAGGACCGGCGTCGGTCCTGTTGTTTGTGCTCTTCTTGAGTCCTGGTCTTTTGCGCCTTGCCTTTACTACTTCCAAGCATGAACCAACTAGCTCAAGCAAGAGTTTTGCTAAATGTAACTTTTCTCTTGTAAACTAAGCCATATGATGCAGTGAATATAGTAGAAAGCAAGCAGCCGAAGCTTGATGTGGGCGAGTTGGTTATGCATACTTGAAGAAAAGAGCGCTACGAGGACGCGGACTAAAAGAAGAAACATTTACGACGGACAAGGCGCTACTTCCAACTAAATGTTTTTTTGAAGAAACAGGACTTTAAGTAGATACAACATAGAATGGCCCATCGTGACATCACGACCTCCCTATCTCATTAGAAAAGCTATTTCTTTTTCGGTAAGCGACACTGAAGGGCAGCTAATGCACGTGCCATTGGCCTTTGCAATGTAGAAAGCTTCTAATATCTCCCGTTCTAGTCTATCTCTTAAAGTAATGTCGTATATGAGATACCCTAAAGTTGCCAACAGGTTTATATCGGTCAAAGCGGACGGTGTTTTAATTAAAGGGCACGTGAGCAGAATTGGGCCGTAAATAGCAATGCGGGGGCCATCTAGCAGAACACTGTAAACGTCACAATTGCCGTCCATATCTTCGCGAGACTAGGTTTCTGGCACGGTCTAGAGATAGACTAGAACAGGAGATATTAGAAGCTTTCTACATTGCAAAGGCCAAGGGCACGTGCATTAGCTGCCCTTCAGCGTCGCTTACCGAAAAAGAAATAGCTTTTCTAATGAGATAGGGAGGTCGTGATGTCACGATGGGCCATTCTATGTTGTATCTACTTAAAGTCCCGTTTCTGCAAAAAAAAAAAATTAGTTGCAAGTAGCGCCTTGTCCGTCGTACATGTTTCTTCTTTTAGTCCGCGTCTTCGCAGCGCTCTTTTCTTCAAGTAGAAAGCAAGCAACAGGAAGAAGCAGAGGACAATGTTTAAGTCTACAGAGCACCACCACACAACAGCCGTCGATGTGTAGAACTACTGCATTCATCATGCAGTCACAGAGGCAGCATGGCCACCTAATCCATAGCAGCCTCACAGTTGGTGCATAGAAATAGGTTTCAAGTGCACTCTGTCCACTGTCACAATGGCAACCTTACTGACAGTGATGCAACGAATCAATGCAGCAAATGAATGTAGCGCCACCATGCATTGCAATGTCTACTGTGTGCCAGCTCCCCAAATTTCACACCACCAAAACTATGTCATGATACAGCAATGGCACAACTTATGTAAAAAGGACATGGTTGTGACATATTTTGCATGTTCTCCACAACTCAAATGTTTTTCTGCATAGTCATAAAGTATACCTTTAAATGCATGGTGTATTATATATGACATATGCAAGACCACTTGTCGAAACGTTGGCTCCTGCATTCACTTTGTTCATGTTTTGCTCATATGCAAGCTTATGTAATACCCCAATCACACAGGCACCCGCAAACTCCTTTTAACTCCATTGTCTTTATCTCGATGCGCTGGATGTCACACGGTCGCCCTTCCGCTGAGGGAGCTTAAAGGAGCGTTTGCTCAAGGGAGATTGGCAATTTCCCTCAGCAACTGAAGGAAGTACTCTTGTGCCTATACTTTTTGTTGTAAAAGTGATAATTTACTTATTGCTCGCACTAAAAGTAAAGTAGCGTGCATTTGGAATGTTTCCATTGAATTAAATAAAAGTCCAAGCACAACTCGGCAACAGTTATGCTTGCTGCTGCACAATACTCTTGACCTAGGCTGCTTGGCACCATGTTTTTCTCATCTTAGAGGGCGTTTACATGCCTGTCAAGTTCATGTAAACGCTAGCCGGTCAGACTGAACAAGCATCGAGTCAGGCTGAGTTAGCCTGACCCGTTTGAAGCGTACATGTAAATGCAGATGGGTCCGGCCCACCAGCACCGAGACTTGTGCGGGAACACTGGGATGTCGTAATTTATGCGGCTGCAGCAGATATAGCATCAGGACAAGGTCAAGACAATGCACTGTGCAGTGCAACCTCATCATAGCAATAAGACCGATGAAATAGAGCTGTTGCAGACAGCAGTGGGAACAGGAAGCCCAGTTCCAACACGTCCATCTCTCGGCTCAACGCTGTGTGCCGTCGTCCCGACTCGTCAGAAGCAAGTTAATGTAAATGCAGTAAGGTCAGGCTCCGTCAGGCCGAATTCCGACTTGACCCGATTTCATCAGGTTCATGTAAACGTGGCCTTTGTCGTGCGGTGGTCGGTGTGGTCACTCATGACTGGCACCGGCACAGTAGACAAAATTAAAGAAAAGCTCAGGAGGTCACCATGCACGAAACGTGTTTTAGTATAGTTTGCAGCAGCTCAAGTAGCGGAACCCAGAGCCAACTTGCTACGCCGCAAAGGAAAAAAAGGCAGATAAGCCCTAGCATCGCTGTTACAGCCAGCGCACTTTGATATTTAATGAGGTGTATGTTTTTTGCACCAAACATATTGAATAATATTTTTATGAAAGAGTGCCGATTATAACAGCTATGAACGCAATTAGAAGTTACGTTCTTGTGCAAAACCCAAACATCGCTGAGCGCACCTCTGGAGGCTACATTTAAAATGCCCCTTGTTGGTCGTGTGACACCACAACTTCCTTGAGGTCGAACTTCCTTATACCCGTGTAACACGGGCACTCACGAACTCCTTCAGGATAAGGGAGCACGAGACTTCCTAAGGGAGTTCGACCTCAAGGAAGTTGTGGTCGTGTCACACGCCCAATAACGAGGTCTTAAATGTAGCCGCCAGGAGTGCATTAAGCGGTGTTTGTTTTTTGAACTAATACAAGAATACAACTTCCAATTACACTGTAGCTATCATAATTAATGCTCCTTCTATAAGAATATTATTGAATGCATTTGATGGTAAAGACATACACCTCATTAAGAATCAAAGTGTGCTCGCTAAACATAGCATTGCTGACAGCGCCATTAGCCACCTGGTGCCTATGTACGCTTTTCCTTGTGGCATGGCTAGCCTCCATAGCGTGGCGAGTAGGCTCAGTGTTCTGTTACCCGAACTGCTGCAAACTATACTCAAAACATGACATTTCGTGCACGGTGACCTTGTGGGCTTTTCTTTTATATTGTCCATTGTGCCATGGTGTCATTCATGAGTGACCATACCGACCACTGCCAGACTAGCACGACAAAGGCCATGTTTACATGAACCCGACGCGAGCTGACCGAGCCCGACATGACGGCATTTACACGAACTCGCTTCTGACGAGTGTGGACAAGTATGGCATACAGCATCAAATTTTAAAAAAATTGAGTTTTTTGGGCCAAAACCACTTTCTGGTTATGAGGCATGCCATAGTAGTGGACTCCGGAAATTTCGACTACCTGGAGTTCTTTAATGTGCACCTAAATCTAAGTACATAGGTGTTTTCGCATTTTGCCCCCACCTAAATGCGGCCGCCGTGGCTGGGTTTCGATCCCATTACCTCGTGCTTAGCAGCGCAAACACCACACAGTGTCAAGCTGAGACTAATGCGTTCGAACTCTGCTTGCGGTTCCCTGCTGCCGTCTGGAACAGCTCTATTTCGTGGGTCTTATCGCTACGATGAGGTTGCATCGCACAGTGCCTTCTCTTGGTCCTTAACCTGATACTATTCCAGCTGCTGACGCATAAATAGCGATGTCCCAGCATTCCCGAGCAAGTCTCGGTGTGGCGAGCTGGACCCGTGCGTGTACACATGCACGCTGCAAATGGATCGGGCTGGTTGAACATACCGCATGTAGTTGGGATGACTCAGCTGGACTCGATGTTTGTTCAGTCCGACCGGCTAGCATTTACATGAACTCAACAGGCATATTCTAGGTCGACAAGGCGCCTCAACTTGATTCTGTCGGGTTCGTGTAAACGCCCTGAAAGATAAGAAAAACATGGTGCCAAGAGGCCTAGGTCGAGAGCATTGTGCAGCAGCAAGCATAACTGTTGCTGAATTGTGCTAGGAGATTTATTTAATTCAATGGAAACATTTTAAACGCACGCTAGATCAATTTTAATGAGACCAATAATTAAATAATCATTTTTACATCAGGCCGCTGAGGGAGATCGCCGATCTCCCTTGACCAAAAGCTCCTTTAATCTCCCTTAGCGGAAGGGCGACCGTGCGACACCAAGTGCACTTCCCTCGAGATAAAGATGACGGAGTTTGCGGGTGCCCGTGTGACAGGGGCATGTTCACTGAAGACGTTGGAATGAACGCGTTACAGATGTCCCCCTCCACCCAAAAAGACGAGTGGAATGGGATAGATTTCAGCTGTTAGAAGCTTATTTTTTTCAAAGGTGTGCCCAGAAGCGGTTGAAACCATTGTTCCTCAGAATTTTTGCCGCATGTTTCGACTTCTACTATAATCCATCAAATATCTGGTTGCGTTCAAAATAAACAAAACTAAAAATACATTAGTGAAAAATGTCCCATTCCTCCAGACTCTTCCCTATGTGCCAAGCTTCGCTTATAAAATCGCAATGCAATTCTCGTCAAATTTTATGTTTGCTCAGGCATACTAGGCCTATGTATACAAAGGCTTGTTTTATCATCAGAAAAAAAAAGACGAGAAATTCTAAGGTTTTACATGCCAAAACGACAATCTGAATTTTAGGTATGCCATAGTGGGGGAGCGGACTCCAGATTAATTTTGATCCCCTGCGGATCATTAACGTGCCCCCAGTGCACGGCACAAAGGCGTTTTTGCACTTCGCCCCCACTGAAATGCGGCCACCGCTCTTCACAAGAAAAAAAAATATGGATGCAGTAAACGGCCCAAAGTAATTAGGCATAGAAGTTATTAGTATGCAACAGTGAAAACTTTATTTGGTGCATTTTTTTTGGCAATGTCACTAAATACATCAGTACAAGGTGGGCCTAGTGAGAGCTTGTAGTATTTTCATTAACTGGTATTCCAATCTCAGATGCGGGAATCCCTCCTTCAGCCCTTCTAGAAATTAGACTTGTGAAGAGGGGTAGGGTGACCGCAAAATGACCACGCACGTGCGCCGCAAGCACCACCCGGACGCACGATTGTGTAATTAAAAATGGCGAAACCCTATCTTTGCTAAAGTTTGAAGTATTATTAGAAGCGACTGAATGCATGCAACAAGCTTAAAACGTGGTTAGTTTCACTCGTGAAGTGTAATTCAACACTGCACCCACGTGGGCTTTATGTTCGTCCCCTTCTGTCGTTGCAGTTAGGGCCCCTGCGTTGGCGACAAGCCGCGAACGCTTCTTTTCGAGGGCTTTCGGGCTCCCTGCGAGAAATAATGCGCAAATGCAAGTGCTCAAACAAAGCTTCGACAAATACATGCACAAGGGGTGAGAAGAAGCAACGCGCCCTGTTAAAGCCCAAAATGTTCTGAGCCGAGCATAGTAAATCACCGAGCAGGACCAAATAATCTGTATACTTTTTAATGTTTACAGTAAAGCTGTTTCTGTCGCGCTAACAGAGACGGCACATGGAGTGTCGTCATAGCGCTTAAATGTGGAGATACTTCGGTCTCCGTTTTAGGCCTCTTCGAGAGTGCCAGCATCACTTGCGATCGCCAGTCGTTGCTTTAAAGTATGACGGTATATATGAATGCAAATATATGACGTGAAATAAGTGCTTACCGCAGTTCAGAAGGATTGCCGGGGCCGCTGGTTCCCCTTCCTTCCAGTACACGGGCTGCGTGCTCCCTCTCAACTTCTTTATGGCGCCCTCCTGGGCCACCAGCCTGAAGCCGACATCGGCGTCAGCTAGTGCGCGGACGGGATACACGTCCCATTTCTCCTCCGCCACCCATTTAATCAGTATGTGCGACATACTATCAAAAGTTTATCTACTCACGTGCATTCGACTGATGTGCGCTCTCTTTATAAACGTTTCACAAACGAATGCAGGCTGTCATAGTTGCTTGCTCTATCTCTATGTAGCCGCCAAATGTGGTAATAAAAAAAGTAAATTCTGTTGGCTGAACTATTACAAAGAGTTTACAGAAATCATAAGAAACAATATTTACCTATTATAATAATTTGTGTTCTAACTTATACGTTGTGTGCAATTTAACGCTCTAGGGATGGCTGCTTATCAGTAACAACAGCCAATTTCGAAGGCCGTGTTTGCGCGGGGTCAGGTTAGGTTGACCCAAGCTTGACTACGGCTACGGCCAAGGCAAGGAGCCCAGCGTATGCATGCCCTTGGCTACTGGGTCTGGTTGACGGTCAATGAAAATAAAGTAGACCTACTCATGGTGCAAGAATGGAAGCAGTGCGACATACAACATTCTACACCATTCCACTTGCGAATATGCATTTCTAAACTTGGAAATCCAAGCATCGTCTAATAATCTGTACTCTGTAATAAAAGCAGAAATTTTCAGATATGTTGCCCTATTATTATTGTTATTACTATTATTTCGCATGGCGCTGTCGTCGTGAGATAGTAAGGCTCTGTTTCCGCACTGTACAAACGAAGTCCTATGGGTGCGTTGTTCGCCCGGACGTGTGCACTCTCAACGTAGTCTAATCGGATGTGCCCGGGAGCGAAAACTCGTATCTCTCGTTGATTTGCCTCCGCCGACTGCCGCCATGCCGCCGAAAAGGCAATTTGGCACGTACCTATGGGACTCATCCGTCGAAGTTCCCCCTCGTTCTAAACACAGATTCCAGAAGCGGTCATTTGGCACGGCTTTTGCGCCAGTCGCGATGAGTGAGGAAGACAGCTCAGACGGAAGCGATGCTCAGGCAGACGAAGCACACTGGTCGGCCCCTGCAGGCTCAGATCAGTATACCGAGCCACATCGTGCGGAACACTACCCTTCGCAGTCATGCGATCCACCGCAAAATCCAGTTGAAACTTCATCCTCCGATGGCAGCGGATCAGAACCTGATGCTGACTCTGAGCCAGACCACAGCGAGCGGCAGTGCATGGAGGACTGCAAGGACGAGCTGGTAAGCATGCATTCTGTTGGTTTGGTGGTTTGTTTTGCCTCTACTGATGGCGTACCAACCATAGGGAATCGGACAAGCCTTGATGGAATTAGGAGAAGGAGAATTTAGTCCTGACTAGGAAGAAACGAAAATATTTTAGCAAAATTGAAGGATGAACAATAACACACTGTACTAAGATTCCAGCAAGAAAGCTGCCTTCATCTAGTAGAAATTCTTGTACAGCCTAGCTAGAAACCGTGGCAGCGTTTGGGAGGAATTACGCAGACAAAGCCGGTACAGAATGAAAAAATTCAGCGCAAGTTGGCATTGCGTAATATTTTTCTTCGAGATAGGTAAAAGATTTAAAAAAAAAACGATTGTCTCAGCATCTCTACAAAGGACTCAGTGGGGAAGGGCCTCGGACAAGCTTTCTGACGATAAAGGCACCAAACATGTATGTGAATAAAAATAACTTCCGCCTTTTTCTTTCTTTTTTAAGTATTAGTAAGGCAGAGCTATACACTGCCATACAAAAATAAAACAATAACCCATTCACAATTCTGTCACTTTCAACGGCCCATTTCATGACGGGGCAATGCGTTTTCTTTCTTTAATGCAGCTGCTATTTGCTGGACAGAAATTGATGTCACAACCCGTTTCGTCTCTTTAGCAAAAGTATTCCCAAATTGTCAGCAAAATTATTTGAAGTTCACGAAAGGGAAGTGAATAAATTTGGCAGAACTAAAGACTTAATTATGACAAAAACAATTTCTTTGAAAAGCAGAGGGCACATGATTACTTAGGCTTATGCATTTTTTTTTAGCTTATGCAGCATGTGTACACATTTGAAATTGTTTGCTATAAAGCAATTCGTAGCTTTTCTTTTTTCACGATTATGCGCTGTTTCATTTTCATTGCTTCATCTTATAGATTGCTTGCACTAATGTCATCCTAGCCGCCATGTTGGCAAACCAGCACTGTAAGAAGCTGTGTCCAGGATGTCACGTGCAAGCTATCTGTTCGTTGCCTGTCCCTATAAGCTGCGATAGCTTAGTAAAACTGACAAAAGGCATGATCTGGTAGATCTGTTCTTCGTAGCTGTCTTCAAATACCATTGTTCTCACATGAAAGGTGTTTGGTTATTCCATACCTCATACCCAACTTATTGTTCGGCTGCTTAAAAGATGGCACTGCAGTGTTGCCCTTTCGTAAAGAGAACACTGACTTCAGAGACTTGTAGAGTATGGGGCCAATAAATAGGGTAATAGCAAAATGACATATCATCTGCTACACGTTCGTTGCTGTTCGAAAATTCACAGTGCTTGGTATAATTGAGGAGGGAATAGGTACTCTTCTGCGATGCAGTTGTAATCCAGCAATTGCATTTCTGAGTTCATTTGCAAGTGGAAAGGAAATGTTTTGCATTCCAGTGTACAAAGTGAGTGAGCGAAAATGAGAATTCACTATCGATGAGCAAGAGAGAACAGCAATGTTTGGGACCCTAGCGTTGCAGTCTGTATATGCAGATTGTTTTGCCACAATGCGAATGTTCTGACGAATAAGTTTGTCTTCATATTTTCGAGAGTAAACGTGTTTGCCTGATGATTGCTTACACATATGGATACATGGTGCCAGTGATAAACAAGCAAATGTTCACAAATAATTATTAGGGCTTCTGACAAAATTACTGGTCCTCTGCATGCTTGTGTAAAGGTGCCGATTCGGTATGTTATACATGTGTACGGTGTTGCCTACTTACTTTCCAAAATATTAAGAATGTTGAGCCAGCAAAGTGCACTGCAAATCTCGCACTCAGTTACAGTTGCTGAGGTCACTACTAGAACATGTAACGGCATTTCTCACTTCTGCATGAGTGGCATAGTAGTCGTCTCTGCTGTATCTGAGACATTTGAATAAAATTTCTGTATCATACCTTTGCAGTAAGCATGAAAGGTAAATGTGTTGCATGTACATTGCTTTGCTGTCGCAAAAGTTTGAGTGCCGCAAGAGAAGGAATGTTCATGTAAAGTACTACAGACTTTTTGGATCCAGAGTCAGAAAAATTATACTCACACCATTTATTACTACTTGAGCTTTCTTTAAGCTATAACAGTACACAATAACAAAGCATATAAATTGTTTCATGAGTTCATGTAAAAACTGCAGTTAGTTAAACATCAAAACTACTCATGAAATCGAGTTAAATAGGATGCCATGATTTTTGCATGGCAATGTGATATTGAACAACTCTTAATGTGGTACGAAACACACATGAGAAGCAAACTTTCTGTGGTGAAACAATGTGCAGTATTCCAGAGGCATTGCACTTGAATGAAAGAATGACAGCTCTCACCTTCTGTAACTGTCCCTCAGCGATTACATTCATCATCTGCAAGTGCTGACGGAGGACAGAAAGCAATGGCAAAGCAGCATTATACAGCTGCACAATGTCTCGAACCAAAAGTCACTGCAGAAGAGGTACACCACAATTTTTTCCAAGAATCTAGTTTTTCCTATCCATATAGTTATATGCATAATATCATTTAAGCTGTGGGTATTTGTTGGCCATCGGAAAAAAAATTTGCAGCACTTCATAAGGGTCTACTCTCAAAATGCTTCTTTTTAACTTATTTTCCATGCCTGGAACAGCAGCTTCATGTACATGTCTAAACATCTTGCTCTAACTGTCCTGTTGCTAAACCATCATAATTTTTTTTTTCTGTGCTAGGATGAAGACCTGTTTCCAGGATCCAAGGTGACAAGAGCTGAAAGCTTGTTGATGGTAATGGCTCACAGCCTGCGCCATGGTTCTTCAAAGGAAGCCACAGAAAGCTTACTCCAGCTTCTGAGTGCTCATTTGCCGGCAGGAGTGTCTTACCCAACATCAAAGTACACCTTCTTTCGGCACTTCTGTGGTGCTGGCAAGCAATATGTAAAGCACTTTTATTGCAGCAGATGCAGTGCATACATCGGCGAACTGGTGCAAGCCGAAAATGTGACATGCAGCCAGTGCAGCTTAGCACATATTGGTGAAACCTTAATGAAAAGTTCATCTTTTTTTCTTGTTATGGATCTAAAGAGCCAAATCCGTGACATCTTGGAATCAAAAAGTCTGCAAGAAACCAAGAAAGCTGCATCTTTTGATGTGAGTGACATTACTCAGAGTTATCAGTACCACAAGTTGCCATTGGGACCAAATGATGTCACTTTAACTTTTAATACTGATGGTGTGCCCCTTTTTGAAAACTCTAAATCCAGTATGTGGCCTCTGCTTGCAATGATAAATGAGCTTCCCTACAAGCAACGTATTGAGAACCTCCTGCTAGCAGGACTTTGGTTTGGTCCAGGAAAGCCAGCAATGAACTGTTTTTTAATTCCTTTTATAAAGGCCATGAATGAGCTGTCATCGAGTGGAATTCTGTGGAACGACAAAGATGGAGTGCAGCAGACGTCAAAGGTGTTCCCAGGTCCATGTGCTGTGGATAGTGTCGCTAGGTGTGAGCTGATGAACATGACTCAGTTTAATGGTGCATATGGGTGTGCATGGTGCGAAGACCAGGGACAAGTTGTTCCTAAAGGCAAGGGATTTTGTCGCGTATATCCGCCAAGTGCCTCAACACCCAAGCTGAGAACACATGAATCCTCTCTTCGGCATGCCAGAAAAGCTAAGGAATCCCCAAGTTGCGGCATCAAAGGAGCAAGCGCACTCACACAGCTTGCATTTTTCAGATTTGGTACAGGATTTGTTGTGGACTATATGCATGCTGTTTGTTTAGGATTTGTTAGGGCTACATATTTCACGTGGCTGAAGTCTGAGCGCTGCCGAAAATTTCATCTTCGACGTAATCTTGAGGATGCAAACAGCTGTCTGTTGAGCCTCACTCCAACGTGGGAGCTGTCAAGGCTCCCGAGGTCATTGCATGATGCAAAGGACTGGAAGGCTGCCGAGTGGAGAAATTGGCTGCTATATTATTCACCACTAGTACTGAAAGGGCGCCTTCCAGAAAAGTACTACAAACACTGGATGCGATTTGTGGAAATTATGCATCACCTCCTTGGCCCGTGCATCTGTGTTGAGCAGCTGGTCATGATGAAAAAAGAAATGACACAGTTTCTATTGGAGTATGAGGAGTTTTATGGTACAGAGTGCATGAGTTATAATTCTCACTTGCTTACGCACCTTGTGGACAGTGTCATCAACTGGGGACCCTTGTGGGCATATTCCCTCTACCCATTTGAGTCAATGAATGGAACACTAGGTCGGCTTGTATGTGGAACCAGGTATCCGCAATTCCAGATCGCTGACAAATTTTGCATCTTACAGGCCCAAACTAAATTGTGGTCATCGAGACACATAGAGAAAGTGCACAGAACTCTAGAGACTTCTTTCAAAGCTCTTGTGAAGGGCTACTCCTTGCGAAAAAATGTCGTCAGAGTTGGTTCTGTGTTACTGCTAGGCAAGGGAGACCAGAAAGCAGACAGGAAAGAATTTCACAAGATGGTAATTGGGTCATTTCGTTTCTGCATAGCACGTCTTGACAAATCGAAAAGAAAAAATTCTTACGTACACGCGAATGGTGTTTTTGGGCGCATTGTTCAGATTTTTCTCATGGACAGCAGCTCATCAGTAAACAATAGCCAGGAAGTGGAAGTTTGCATGGAAATTTTGAATGTCAAGCAGAAATTGCTGGACAACCTTTCTGAAAGTAAGGTCTTGCAGTTTGTTGAGGTATTTCCTACTGTTCAGAGCTGTGTTGTCAAGGCAAGATGCCTAGACAAGTGTATTTTCTTAAATGACGCGGGGTCACTTTTTTTTGTGCTTACTGCATGACAACATGGTACTGGAATCCGTGTGAGTTTGTGACAATTTCTTTTGTACATGTCTTTGTTGAACGTACAGAAACGGGCCTGTCAGCTTCAAACTTAGCTGAACAGTTGTTTACAAAGAAGTGACTTGCGAGCTGAAATTTGACGTGGAAAGGTTGACAAGGAGTGACAGATTGTGTCCACTTCATATTTTGCAATGACGACTTGAAATATGAAATTCAAATCGAATATTAATACTTTCTTACTCTTGTGAAAGTCACTAAAGGAGCTAGCTGACAGCGTGTACAACCATGTCAAACCCATTGCTGAAATTATTTCACCACCACTTTTTGCTTCCAAACTTGCGGATAGCTTCTGAGAATCCAGTACCGACACATTGCTTATTCCTTAATTAGAATAATTTGCTGAAATGTTTTGAAAGATCCACATTTTTTCTGTGCAGTGCCTCTGCAGTGAATTGTTTGCTTTGTTTCTTTGTGCACTCTGTTTCAGTGCCATCTAGGAGTAATTCAAATTGCTTGTTAGGTGTCACTTGCTCTGAAAACTAGTTGCCGCTTGTCTCTTTTCAATTGTAGTTCATGAGTTGAGGTTGTTTGCATGATGCCTGTCGCTGCATTGTGGAAATTTTACCTGGCCATACATTGCACAAATCAGTTTTTTTATGGAGTCTTCGGTATTTCAGTCTTTTGAGGGAGCAGCTAACAGATTGAAGCTTTCTTTTGTTGATACTGTACAGTAATTAATACATGTGCCCCTACTTTCTCATATAGTCTAAGAACATGTTTCATCATAGCACAAGAAAGAAGCACATGACCTGAAACAAGTGTATTGTTGTTACGTTCTACCGGCCAAAGGCCGGCAGCTACGCGATGAAATCCAGGCCGATTCGCAGAGCAAAAAGACGGCGCTTTATTTCCAGCTCGGAAATATATATAGAAGAGAAAAGAGAGAAAGAAAGAAAGAGGGACCATAGACGCATGCGCGGAGAGGCGCACGTGGCTCCGAATAGGTTATCTGCAGCATTCCTTTCCCCTAGTAGCCGTAGCGCTCCACTGGCTTTCTGGTTCTTGTGGAACGACGAAGGTCAGGAACAGGCCTTTCGGGAGGGTCTTGAGCCTCGTTTATCGGTGCCCGTAAGGTCGTCGGAGGCGATTCCTCAGGACTTGATATTTCTCTGCTTCTGTCTGTGTCTGATGAACGCTTCCGGATCTGGTCGACATGTCGTCGAACGACACCGTCCTCGGTAGCCACAGTGACTAAACGGGCACCACTCGTCGATTGTACTTTGCCTGGTGTCCACTTTTCTCCTATGCCGTAGTTGCGCACATAGACGGCATCTCCAGGGGCGAAGTACCAACTGGCGGAATCAGCCGCTGGATCCTTGGGCTTTTCGTGGCTCCTGGGAGGAAGACACATATCTAGTCTTGTACGCAAACGGCACCCAAGAAGAAGTTCAGACGGTGAAAACCCTGAAGCCTGTTGCGAATTTCGGTAGTTACAAAGAATTCTAGCCAAGGCAGTTTCCAACTCCACACCAGGCATTCTCTTCAAGCCCTCCTTGATAGTTCTCACTGCCCGTTCGGCGAGACCATTGCTTTGAGGGTGATAAGGCGGGGTGCGAATATGCTCGATTCCATTTTTCTGCACAAATACAGCAAACTCTGAACCGGTAAAGGGCGTACCGTTATCCGTAACTATGCTGCGGGGCAAACCGAACCTGCTAAACAAGGTTCGCATGCAATCGGCAGTTGCCTTAGCGGTTGCTCGAGATACTGGAATGGCTTCTAGCCAATGGCTGTGTGCGTCGACGATTACCAACAACATCTTGTTTGCAATGGGCCCTGCGTAGTCGGCATGCAGCCGTGACCACCTCTCTCGCGAAATCGGCCAGCTAACGGGGTTCCGCGCAGGTGGCATGGGCAGAGCCTGCACACAGCTTCGACAGTCTGAGACCATTCTACAGATGTTTCTATCTAAACCTGGCCACCAAAATCTAGCTCTCGCCCTTGTCTTCATGGTAGACGCCCCCTGATGAGACTCGTGCAGCATCTTCAACAGTTTCCCACGTGCCTCCCTTGGTATCACCACACGATGGCCCCAGTACAACAGCCCCTTCTCTACAGACAATTCGTGTCGTCTTTTCCAGAATTCCGCCATTTCTCTGCTGTCATCTTCTACGACGGAGGGCCACCCTTCAGTCACGTACCTGCATATCGTCTGCAAAAAACCGTCAGCTGCTGTGAGTGCTTGAATCTTCTGGTGGGAAACCGCTGACTGGTCCCATTCGTCTATGCTAAGCACCATTTCCGACAGATCTTCGGTTTCCGCTAGCGGCTCCTGCAGCGATTGAGGCAAACGGCTTAGAGCATCAGAAATTAGCATCTGTTTGCCAGGTTTACAGATCAGCTTGTACTGGTATGCCCCGAGCAAAAGCGCCCAGCGCTGAATTCGGGCTGCAGCCATGACAGAAGTTTGACGATCCTGTCTGAGAAGGCCCAACAAGGGGCGGTGCTCCGTTACAAGCGTGAACTCCCGTCCCAACAGGTAATCGCGGAACCGTGTCACGCCAAATACCAGGGCTAAGGCCTCGCGCTCAATTTGGGAGTATTTTCTCTCTGCTGAGGTGAGCGTTCGTGATCGGAAACCAATTGGCCTGTCTTCACCATTTATTCGATGGAAAAGGGCAGCACCGACACCGTAAGGTGACGCGTCGCATTCCAACATCAGCTCAAGCTGCGGATTAAAGTACGTTAGCACTGGGGCTGAACACAAAGCATCCTTGGCCTTCTGGAATGCCGCGTCTTCTTTTTCGTGCCAAACTCATTTTGCACCTTTTTCAAGAAGGCTGTACAAGGGTGAAAGTATAGTGGAAAGATTTGGCAAAAACTTGTTGTAAAATGTAACCATTCCCACAAAGGATCGCAACTCAGCAACATTTCGCGGTGAAGGGGCTAGCCTGATTGCATCCACGTGCTTCTCGAGTGGATGTAGCCCTTCAGCATCGATACGATGGCCAAGATATGTCACTGATTGTTCACCAAACTTGCACTTGTCGGCACGAAGCTTGATACCGTTCTCGCGGAAACGCTGTAGCACAGCTTGCAGGTTTACGTTTTCAGCCTCGCTGCTCTCGGCTATCAGGACGTCGTCTAGATAAGCCTGGGTCCCTTTTAGTCCTTGCAGCACAGATTCAATTTTCCGTTGGAATATCGCTGGAGCTGATGCGATGCCAAACGGTAACCTGTTGTAGCAAAAGAGCCCCTTTTGTGTGTTTATCACTGCTAATTTCCGCGAATCTTCATCTAGCTCGACCTGATGGTAAGCATCGCGAAGGTCTAAAGTACTGAATTTTTTTCCTCCACACAGGTTTGCAAAAATATCGTCTATGACAGGCAACGGGTACTGCTCAACATCGCACACAGGGTTTAGTGTAACCTTGAAGTCCCCGCAAATGCGCACTGTTCCGTCCTTCAAAACTGGCACGATGGGCGTTGCCCATTCGGAATGAGGGACTGGAGATATTATGCCAGCTGACACTAATCTGTCAAGCTCCTTAGACACTTTATCTCGAAGTGCAAAAGGAATTTTCCTTGCCTTGAAGAACTTGGGGTTTTCTCCGGCCTTGATGTGCAGTCGGGCTGGCGGGCCTTTCATGAGACCAGCGCCTTCTGTAAAAAGGTCGGAGTGTTGCTGGAGCAGCGTCGGCACGCCTCCAAGGCTTGTTTTGGCACAGGAGCCGTCGAATACACGCTCAGCACCTGAATGCGTTCGTCTGTCAATTTTTTCAGCAGGTCCCGACCGCATAGACTGGGGCCATTGCAGTCTAAAACTGTCAGACTGCACTGCACTGTTGTACCGTCGTAGGAAACTGGCATTGTCAGTGCTCCCAGAAGCGGCAACTTTCCGAGATAGCATGAAAGCTGCACTTCCGCCTTTTGTAGCTGCGGCCATCTGTGAGAGTGCAATTTGTAAATGCTCTTGGGAATGACACAAACAGGGGTACCAGTATCGATGTACATCATTATTTCAATGCCATTCCACGCGAACGATTTCCTGATGGGCGGTATGAGAGAGCGCGTGGTAGTCAAGGACCAGATTTGTGACGCGCTGCTATCACTTTCTTCGCTTTCCGTCGCCTGAGCAGTTACTGCTAGCATTTTGCTTGGTTCATTTGCCGCACACATTCTCGCTAAATGCCCTGGCCGTGCACACTTGTAACATTTCCGCTTGATTAGTCGACAAGCATTGGTCTTGTGACCACGTCTACCGCAACATTTGCATTGTTGCACGCCTTGCGACTTCGCGCGCGATTCGTATTGCCCAGAGAGCTTTAGCAATCTTGCTTGTTCTTGGTCTGTAACAATACCTTGCGAATCGCGTTCAGCGCTCTCTGCGGCAAGTGCAAGAGCCTCGGCTTCTTCAAGATTCAGATCTTTCTTCGCTAGCAGCTGCTTCTGCACATTCTTGGATCTGACGCCGCACACAATACGGTCCCTTATCATTCTGTCCAGCATAGTTCCAAAATTGCAGTTGTGTGCCATCTGCCGTATTGCCACTATGAATGCATGTACAGATTCCCCTTCTTGCTGGCAGCGATGGAAGAACTTGAAACTTTCAGAAATTTCATTCGGTACCGGGTCGTAGTAGCTGTTTAACGTCTGCACAACTTCTTTGTAGGTCAGGGCGTTAGGCTTTCGCGGGGCTACCTTTCCGTTCAAAATTTCTATTGTCCTTTTTCCAAGCGCAGCTACCAGCAGGGCTCTTTGCTTAGCATCGTCCTTCACATCATTCGCTTCGAAATAGGCTTCAACCTTGACTAAATACGCCTGCCACTTATCTTTTTCGTCTTCAAATTCCGGTAGCCTGTGTGCCATGGTCGGAGGTGGGTTCCTTCTGCTTGGCTTCCTTGCTGCAGCAGAATCCTCGTCGCCACTGTTACGTTCTACCGGCCAAAGGCCGGCAGCTACGCGATGAAATCCAGGCCGATTCGCAGAGCAAAAAGACGGCGCTTTATTTCCAGCTCGGAAATATATATAGAAGAGAAAAGAGAGAAAGAAAGAAAGAGGGACCATAGACGCATGCGCGGAGAGGCGCACGTGGCTCCGAATAGGTTATCTGCAGCAATTGTTTTTTTTTGGAATGATTAAGTAAAAATACAGTTCCAATTTTATCAAGGTATGCAAAATATCACATCAGGGAAGTGCATTGTGAGAGCAAGTACAAAAACATTCGAATGTTTTGTTCGAGCTTACTACATGTTCTTGGCATCCAAATGTTGTCTATGCTATACCACCTTGATACTTGTCAATGGACTAGGTTGTAGCCTTATATGAGTGCTGCTAGTAAACCAAAATGTTTGACCAATGCCAGAAGAAATGCTGCTAAATTCCAATGTTTCCGAAACGGAACATTGTGAAAGCAGTCGTAAAGGAAAGTAGATATGGATAAGCTTTTTTTTTAAGACTTAGCACCACATTTCTAGAGGTGCTGAAGCTAGAAGGCATATACTTACGTTTTATTGCTCTGAATTGCCAGCCTTATGCAATCTAAGAAATTGTATACATTCATGTTTCATTCATGTATATGCTGTGATGACAAACTGTTTTACATTTGCTATTTACATCCTGTGTGTAGACCCAGATGAAATATTTCTGCAGTTAGAAAATCCAGGCAATGATAAATATATTAATTCAATGTTCCACTTTGCAACATCAGCCTGTAAATGGTTAAGAAATGGTGACACCAGTATAGACTGGGTTTACTGGATGGTTGTTTTATAAACATTGTGCAGTGGCACTGCAGCATAGGTGTTTTACATGCCGAAAGTTTGGATGGTCATACTTCCAAGTTATTGTCGGTGATTTCCAGGTGTGTTAAGTGACATCTACTGCAAGATGACTACATTGAGTGATGACAGTGTTTGCACCCAAGGCTACCTTAACAGAAAATAACTTAATGGTAGAACTTAAATGTGCCTAGCCTGGAAGCTTCTGAGTATTTTGAGCATTTATGAAAGGAATAGTATTTTGTAAGGTTTCTGTTGATATTACTGAACTGTTTGTTGAAGTATCATATGTTGCTGATGTTCTGTGTGTTCGCTTATAGATAAGAAATGCCTTCTGCCCTGTTCTGAAGCCATAAAGAATAAAAATAATTTCATACTGGTAATTATAGTCTCAATGCTGCCTCATCAAATACAATTTTCTGCATCAAGAATACGAAATTTCTTACATCAATTTTGTTGCTACCATTTACACGTCAATGAACTGTGCAAGGTAGGTTCATAGCGTAATCTTTGATATACTTAAAGATGCTAAAATGTATAAACTGCTACAATAAATTTGAGGCCTATATTCTGGGCATGACTCGTCTTCATCATATTTCATTTTCTAAAGTACAAATACAATTTGACTATGCACACATTCAAATTTGAATTTCTGCACAAGTTTTTGCCACACACCTTGCAATAAAGTGTTATGACTGGCCTGCAGTGAAACTACAAAAGGCATGCTGCTACTTGTCCGTAGCTCCACCCATATGTAGCAAGACATGCTTAAGATACTTAGAGGTGCACCCATGCCTTCCTGTTATTTCAAAAAAGAATGGAACTTCGGCAAGGTTGACATTTAATTGGTACAGTTCCGTGGTAAAGGTACAGTGAAACACAAGGACACAGAAGTAGGATGGATCGACACTACAAGTGCTTTTTGTCTGTTTTTAAAAGAAAACCTTTGCGCAACTTGTACAAGAAAGTACTGGGAAGACCATCTGTTCTTATATAGTACTTGGACATGCCGTTTGGCTTCACTGTATTGACACCTTCATGACAGTTCCGAGAGCTGTAAGGACCTGCATAATGCTAGCTGTTCTTGATAATTTCAATGCACACGATATGTACACACCCTATTGTGTACTATTTTGCCTTAGCCATTGTAGCCCTGCTGTACACTGCACAGCCACTTTCTGTGTATACTTTTCAAACATTGCAATATCCACATTAATTAAAGCAAGGTGAACAACTCCGGAAACTGCATTTGGGGCTATTGTGGGTAAATATGAAAGAGTGCATTATTTTGCAGTGGCCCTAATCCTGTACTTCAACTTACAACTGCCTGTGCAACAAAATTTTTAATTGGTTCAAGCTCTGGCCAGCCTAATTACACCATTTCATGTTGCAGCCTAAACAAAATAATTTATTGTTCCTGTAAATTGTATGTCACGTCTTTGGCTCGGTTCAGTTGTTGGCATTTCACCATGGAAAATCGATAGTATTTCATCAATAAAAAAATTATTGTGTAGTTATCAATAAAATTTTTGTTGAAGTATCATGGTGCTGGCTCAATGAGTGTGGAAATTTTGTGGAATTTCTATTGAATCAATAATAGTACAAGAAATCAACAATGGAAATTCAACAACCATTTTTGTAAGGGTGAGCAGACTGGTAACTGCGTGAATGAGCGTGTACGTCAACACCATACATTAGAGGGCCGGAATGCCTATACCTGACATCTCCCAGCGCATTGTAACGAGTGTTCAAAGGAACAGTCTGGCGGGCTAGTTGGTATGACATTATTTACACAGTAGCGCAGAAGCACATGTACAACGAAAGAAGAAAACGGGACACAGTGCTAAATAAAAACTGAGTGTTTATTACACGAGAGCAGATGTATATATCACCGTACATAAGGGAGTAGGGAGACACAAACAAATCAACCCAGCAAGGGCAACTGGCACGGGCGGCTAACGCGACAAAAACATTTCTTTCCCTGATGAGGAGACTGACGGGCAACTAACACGATCCCTATTCCTAATCTCTGCAATTTCTACTATTTCTATGGCGAGCTGGTCAGGGTGTCTGGCCAGTGATCGAGTGAGATAAAACCGAGGCTTGCATCCGCGCCGTGCGTGCGCCAAAGTTGCCTGATAAGGCTAGTTTTTAGACGTTTTGCCTGCGCTCACGTAAACTCTCGTTGATGCAGCTGCCCTCTGTCCCAAATATATATTCTTTGCCACAGTCCAACGGGATGCAGTAAACTCCACTTCAACACAAGAAACAAACGGTTTTCGGTAGGTCTTCTCGCATCCACGTGGCTTGCACGTATCCGAGTTTACCCTCGCACACAAACTAGACTGCGTCAAAGGCGCAGAGAACGCGATATCTACACCGGCACGTTTCGCGATCTTTTTCAGATTGGGACTAATTTTATGTCGGTATAGGGTAAGATGACTACTTTTTTTTTTTACTTGCATCACCTGGTCAGTGGCACTGCTAATTTCATCCTCCCTTTTCTTTAGAATGCTGCCTTCCACGCCGGTCAATTAATACATGCAACGGGTAACCGGCGTCTAACCAGACGTGAGGCTTGGTACTCAAAACTTCTCTGAGCCAAGTGCGGGCAGGACTTTGCTGAGCTAATTTGTTTGTGTCTCCCTTCTCCCTTCTTTTCGTGCGGTGAAATATATATCTGCTCTCGTGCCATAAACACTCATATGTTAGCGCTGTGTCCCGTCTTTTTCTTTCGTCGTACATGTGCTTCTGCGTTGCTGTGTAAATAATAACGAGTGTTGTTGCAAGCCTTATTTCTTTATTATAACCAAAATCATCATCAACCTCAAGGACAAAAAGCGCGTTAACTTGTGGAAGCTTTCCATGCACAAAGGAAGAAAGAGAATTGCGTATCGGAACGTTATTTCATTGTTAGATTGTAAATCGCAGCTGCTTGGTGATGTATTTTATGATGTCACCTAGCGGCCATGTTTTTCCTTTGGTGTATTGCTCCTAAAAAACTTCATTTGATAGGCAGAGTTGGTCTTCGGTCCTTCAATTTGTCTTTCCGGCGTTTCTCCGCTGATTTTGAGTATGCATAGTTGTCGTGCTGGTGACCAACAATTTGTAAAGGTTTACGCTTAGCCGCGTTATAGAAGTCGACATGCGCAGACACAAACCAAACGTTTCTTTTGCAAGTTTTTTTTGTTTGTCTACTGCGCGGGTGTGTAAGTTTCCTTCGATGATCAAATTTTCATTTGTTAGTGGCACTTGTGCCAACGACGTTCCTTCTGTCCGTGTTTCCTAAATGCGCTTCGGCCGCCAATGCTGACAGACTTCGATAGATTTCTATTTTCCAGCATTTAGTCACGCGTGCATGACGACACTCTAATTAGCGTTGGCCAACAGTAACAATTGATTGCAACTTGGCAAGCACAAGGGAATAGCTGTCCTGAAAACATAAGAAGGTGGCTTTTTATTTTCGTCCATTTCACAACTTGCACAGTGGCTTTCACACAACAAACACATATAGTTCTAGTACGTGCAGTGGCATTCCAAGCTGCATTGTATCGTTAACCCTTGACGTTTTTCTTTGTTAGAATTCTTTAGGTTGTTCACTAGTTTGAGTCATAAAAAATGTCACGTAACCCGCCATGGTGGCGCAGTAGCTACGGCGCTGCGCTGTTGAGCTCGAGGTTGCGCGTTTAATCGCGGCCGTCGCATTCCGACGAGGGCAGACTGCAAAAAACGTTCGTGCGCTGTGCTCTGGGTGCTCGTTAAAGAACGCCAGGTAGCGAAAATTAATCCGGAGCCCTCCAATACGGCGTCGCTCAGAACCCGCTTTGAAGTTTCATGACATTAAACCCCACAATTATAATTTTTACTTTTACTTGACATTCTAGCACAAGTGCTACTAGCCACTACCCGTTCAAAAAGGTGACAGTTGATTTAGCATACGCGAAGGAAGCTGAAGGTGAAAGCCTGCGCGTCCGCGAAGCAGTCGTTGAGTTACGACGACATGCTCATTCGAATGCGTTGTTACTTCCTATTACTTGCTTTTCTCTTGTTCTCGTTTCCGGTCGCCTAAACATCGCCGCTGGTTCTGCATGGTTTGTGGCACGTAAGAACGGTCGTGGCAAGTGTACGAAGACCACGAAGATACATACGCAGGTTTACTGAATGATTCTTTTATCTAGTTTAGCACTTCAGTCGACGAGGGTAGCTATACATGGGTTTGTATATATGGTGCCTTCTACTTTCTTGTAGCGCAGGCAGAATGAGAGGGACATGGAAAGGCAAATTAGGCAAACACACAGCAGTAACTTTCAACAACATATTTATTTGCAGCTCTTGTAGGCGTACTTATACTTCTCAAGACGTCATAATACACATGTGCATTGCTCGGCAAACTTGAACAAAACCGGGAAGTACACGCACAGACACTTTTGTGGCCATGGTACACTGATCATTTAGAAAGGTGTCCGTGCAACGCGAACAGTAATAACCAAGTTCTTTTATTGATAACGATATTGATGGCTTACTGGCCCATGCGCGTGAATTTTGGTGCCATAATGCTGGACGTTCGTCGAATTTCGCGACCCATGAGCCATCTAAGGGTTCGCTTTAAAATGTTTCAGCGCACACGCACACACTCAAGCGAGACTTTACGGAGCACGAAATTTGCGAACAGGTTTATACTCATTTCCTCGTTCCCATTCAGCCTTGAACTTCCGGACACAGTGTGGCGCTCGCCACAAGAAAGCGTTCACTGCATTTGCAGGCGTCTTTCATTTGCAGAGACCCTATTAACACGTTCTACGTGGCTGTCCTCACTACAGTGCACAGAGATTATCTTTCGTAGCTGGAGGTATCCCTTGCTTTAATCTCACGGCATTGCCAGCAAAAAGAATTTTGGAATGCCAACCTCACCAGACACCAGCCATCGCAGCAGAGGACGACGGCAAAATCACGTTTTGCGCAATCATAATTTCGTAGCTACGCTCTAAGGTAGCTAAAAAAAATTGACTCGCCATCCCAGGACTAGCTGCTAGGGGGCCGTGGAGTACTGACGTGCGTCACATGGGCTCCTGCGTCTTGCACTCATTTCTACAGAAAGGCCAATCACCCCTTTTATTTTGCAGCGACAGTTTAGACAAGCTACAATGAACCAAGGGATACCGCCTACTTTAAAGGTGAGTGTGTTTTCGTCAAGATTTCGAACTTCAACTTCACCGACCTCACCGCGCCTTACTAAGCCTAACGCCGCGCGAGGCCACGCCGGCCCGCCGGGGAAAACCGCCGTCGCACGTGCAA
Organism: Dermacentor albipictus; assembly: GCF_038994185.2. Taxonomy (NCBI): domain Eukaryota; kingdom Metazoa; phylum Arthropoda; class Arachnida; order Ixodida; family Ixodidae; genus Dermacentor; species Dermacentor albipictus. Next base: position 1,293,834 of record NW_027225571.1, on the reverse strand, counting down.
CCGGCACACGGTGTTCGTGAAAGGAGGCCGACAGCGCTCGCTGTCGCACGCGCACTGTGAGCCGAAGAGGAGGCTCGGCACTCGCAGGCGCTGCGGCTGAGAGGCAGACCTTGATATGAGCCAAGAAATACCCGCGACGGACGTGACGTCAAGCGAGCTACAAGAAGAAACAAGCGCAATGCATCCAGACACAGCGGAAGAAGCCGACTTCACGCAATGTTGGGCCTACGATAGAAATAGCGACAGAACTATAGACCTCAACGACCAATGGCTGACATGGGAAATGAAAGGCAAGAAGGAAATCACGTGCATCAAAGCCCCCGCAGCGATCCAATCCACACAACAGCCAGCCATGCCGCCACCGCCGCGCAAATCCAGAATGCGCCCGCTACCTTTTTACGACGTCAAGATTGTCTACCGTCCACAAGCTGGCCTTGAACATGGTCCCTCGTCACAGTCACTCACGCAGTCCGAGGAGCAAGCGAAATATTGCAAAAAGAATTCCACGACAACGTGCCAGTACAAGTGCAAAAATATGAAAGCCTTATCATTGCAAGTACAGGTAACAAGAACTACAATCAAAACTTAGCCAAAGTCACTAACATGCAGCTTAGAGGCAACATTTACAACGTAAACACAAACTCGCGCCTACCCAAAGATGTTAGCAAAGGTGTTATCTACGGTGTAACGCCTGGGACTTGCAGTGCGGAGCTAATGGATGAGATTCGAGTGCCAGCACGCTATACAGTTCTCAATGCTCGCATGCACGGACAGTCCACGGCGCCAGTCATCTATTTTGAGGGCCCACATGTCCCCTGCAGCATCCTTTATAAGAGTGGTGGCTACCGATGCAAGCCTACCGCCAACCAGTTCAGTATTGCCAAACCTGTGGCAACCTCGGACATCCTTAAGACATTTGCCCAAAACCAACCCCAACTTTCTGTTACAAATGTGGCAAAACAAACCAACCCCCGAACCGTGACTGCCATCCCACGTGCAAGATTTGCGGAGAAGGACACGAAACGGCTGGGAAGGAATGCAAGAAAAAGCTCAATCCTAATCCACCGCCTTACCAAGTAAGACAGCAAGGGCAAAACAGGACCCAAGAACGAGACAGTCGATGGAACTCTAACCGCGATGAGTTCCCTGAACTAGACGCTGCCAATGGATGCGCCGCCAACTCAAGTAACGCCTCCAGTAGCACCGCGAGAATTAGCAGACCCACGTCAAGATCACGATAAAGATCGCGGTCGCGTTCCCGAAAACGCGTGAATTACGCTGAAGTAGCCGGCAGCTCTGGCAGTGCCAGCGTCGGATCGGAATAAGCGGTAGCTGTAAGAGCCCTCGAGAGCAAGCTACAAAATCAACAAAGCCTCATAGAAAGACTATTCCAAAGACGCAAGGAATACGAACGTGGAAGCAAGCAACTATTTACAAAGCTAACCATGGAGGCAGTAGATTCTGCGATCGAAGATAGAGTTTAAAAGCGCCTCCAGGCTTTCGAGGACGTCTTCACAAAGAACATCCTCTCCCTGATTGAAAATATCACCAAGCCAGTCGTCGAGAAGATTGCAACCCTTAACACCCAAGTTACCACCCTCGCAAATGAAATCGCCACTCTCACAAACCAGGTCACCGGCCTAAAAGCTCAGGTCAATTTCATAGCACACATAAAGAACAGTTATGTCACCAAGTCCTACCTCGACAGCTTTCTCCACACCACCGAGCAGGGTAGAAGGCTCGCACGAACAGTCGCAATGCCTCCCGCTCGATCTCACCCAACCATGAAGCTGCCTGTGAAACTGAACAGCCTCGTGGTGGCGACACCTAAAACCACAACATAGAGCCCGCAAAAAACTCTGCGAATCTAGCAATGGAACTGTCTATCCTTCCGTCCCCGGTATGCAAACCTACAAGAACTCGTCAAGCTATACAACGCTGATGTAATTGCCTTACAGGAAACCACTACATGCAACGTTCTACTTCAAGAATACACCGCTCATACACAAACTTAACGCGCAGCCATCCTTAACAAGAAAACTTACAATGCACGAACACGAAATAGAAGGAATCCCCATCGAGCACACCCTAGTGGAGATCATACCAGACACAATAACGCAGCAAAGCCTCTTTATCGCCAGTATATACAGCCCTCCTTGTGATCAACTTCCGGAATTCGACCACTTTGTCCGTGAACTCAGGAAACGCACGAAAGGCCATCAAGCTGTCATAATGGGATATTTCTACGCCCCACCTACAACATGGGCTCATCCAAACACCACCAAGAAGGGAGCCCAAGTGCACGATACTGCTCAACAACACAGGATGACCCTCTGGAACGACCCACTGCAGGCCATGAGAGCCGGAAACAGTGTCTCCAGGGGCACAAACCCGGACCTTACATTCACTGTGAACGTCCACTGGGCCGAGTGCAGTCAACTCTCGGAGACACTCGAAAGTGACCACCACATTATCCAACTTGACATCGCGCATAGCCGGGATCTGACCAAGACTGGTTTCTCGACAAACAGACTGGAAGTCCTTTAGAGACAATCTCAATGGCAACACAACAATCGACGACATCGACCATTGGCTTAAGGGCCTTTTCATCACCGCAGAAAACCACACCAAGAACATCCAACTAAGCACCAACAGCTCCGCAGTCGACCCTCATCTACTTCATCTCGGGGAGGCCAAAAGAAGCCTCCTCAAGAGGTGGAAGAGACAAAAGTTCATTAGAAAGCTTAAGCAACGAATCGCCCTTGTCACCATACAGGCCCAAGATTACGCGGTGCAACTTAGCAGGCAAAATTGGCACGCCTTATGTGACAGCATACAAAGGACACTCACCACCAAGAAAACCTGGCATCTCCTACCGACCGCACTAAAACGCAAAAGAGGCAAGATCTGCGCAGTCTCATCCACAATCACGCTGGATCGGAGCATGATCTCCTTCGTGAGCTTCAGCAAAAACTTAGCAGCGACAAACCCACTTCGACAGCGAGCGGAAAGACGTACGACGGTGCATCAAACCCAGATCTCGATCGACCATTCACCCAGGGAGAGCTCTACGCAGCCTTAGACAAACTCGCTAGAAACACCAGTCCCGGCAAAGACAGAATAACTAATAAGCTCCTACGCAACCTCCCGCTATACGCAACTTCCCTCCCACTACAGCATTCCTACAATACAACGACCGCTGGTAAAAGGGGGACCTACCAGCAGCCTCAAAGCATTCGGAGGTCACCATGATCCCCATACGCAGCAAACCCCTTCGCATTGAAAACCTCCGTCCCATTTCCCTCATATCTTCCGTGGGCAAACTCCTCGAACACATGGTGCACGGCCCGTTAACACCATACCTCGAGGACAACGGACACTTGCCGCACACCATGTTCGGATTTCGACAGCATCTGTCCACGCAGGACGTACTCGTGCTCGTAGAAGACTTGCTTGACTCCCTCGGTCACAGACGCAAATCATCAATCTTGGCAATTGACGTAAAGGGCGCATTCGACAACGTGAGCCAGGAACCCATTCTTCGCAACCTCGAAGGTACAGTCTGCGGAGCCCGCATCTATAACTACATCAGCAGCTTTTTGACACACCGAACAGGAACAGTACAGTAGGCGTCTGCAACCTACGCAGTGATAAATTTCTGCTACCCAACAGAGGAACCCAACAAGGATCAGATATTTCACCCCTCTTTTTCAATATCGCAATGATCAAGCTACCGAAACTACTGAACGCCATACCAAACCTATGCCACGCCCTTTACGCCGACGACAACACGCTCTGGACCAAAGAACCTACGACTGATCAAGAACGCCATCTACAATAAGCCATCGATGCTATCGAAAGATACCTCTGAGACTGCGTTCTCCAATGCGCACCGGAAAAGTCGGAGATTCTCGTCCTGAGAGCACGGACCCGAGGAAGACCACCCAACCACCCAATTTGTTCCTCAAAAGAGTATAAAACGGCATGCTACACACCCGTGGTATACCAGACCAATTATACAACTCAAACGTCGCATTAAGCGACTGCGAAAACGACGTAATGCACAAAATAATGACGGGGAGTCCCTAAATAAATTACTTAAATCTGAACTGAAATCCGAAATGAGTGAGGCTAGAAGGTTCTATTTCAATACCACATTATCCTCTTTTATGAAAAATAATCCACTTAAGTTTTGGAAAACCATCAACCCTGCTACCTCCTGCCCGTCATCCTTCGTAATAAATGATGTGTCCTGTTCGGACCCTTCGACAATCTCGGAGGCGTTTAATGGCTATTTCAAATCTGTGTTTGGAGATGACAATGGTACCACCCCCGACATTGGTATTATCCAGGAAATGCCTCCGTTTCCAGTAATTGAAATGAGCTATACCGGTATTTATAACCTTCTCTTGAACATCGACGTCACTAAGGGTGCCGGACCGGACGGTATACCAAACATGTTTTTCAAGCGCTATGCAGAATGGAGTGCTCATTACCTAACCATAATTTTTTGTAAGTCATTAGAGACATGTACTGTACCGGCCATTTGGAAAATCGCCAACGTAATTCCTGTGTTCAAATCGGGTTATAAGCAACTAATTTCCAACTACAGGCCTATCTCGTTAACAAGCGCTTGTTGCAAACTCTTAGAGCACATAATTCACAAACATGTCCTTCAGTATTTAACTATTAATAATATATTGTCGCAGAATCAACACGGTTTCCGCTCTGGTTTTTCTACAACTACTCAACTCATTGAATTCACTCATGACATCGCTTCGGCTCTAAATAATCGAGGTCAGGTTGATGCCATATTCATAGATTATAGCAAAGCGTTTGATATGGTGTGCCACAGACAACTTCTTCTTAGGCTCAGTAAAATTATTAACGATGATAAAATACTTGGCTGGATAGCTGATTGGCTACATTTAAGATCTCAGTATGTTACTTTTAATCACGCGCAGTCATCGTCGGCCACAGTCACTTCCGGGGTACCACAGGGCTCAGTCCTTGGGCCCCTGCTGTTCATTATTTATATTAACGATGTCACACAGGTCATTAGGGACACACCAGTGAAACTGCGATTGTACGCCGACGACTGCGTGCTCTATACCACAGTAACTAACAGACGAGATCAAGAGGTTCTCAACAATGTATTTTCGTCCTTTTGTGGTTGGAGCAATGCGTGGCAAATGAGTATTAATTACCAAAAAACTGTACAAATGACTTTCACTAATAAAAAGCAGCCGTTCAATTTCAGTTATAGCTGTAATGGGCACTACCTAAATTCTGTGAATACCTTCAAATATCTTGGAGTTACCTTCACTCAAAACTTAAAATGGCAGCTTCATATTGAAACAATTTGCGCTAGGGCACTTAGGAAACTGGGATATTTAAAGCGAACCCTCAATTTCTCAACTAAGGACTGCAAATTAACAGCTTATAAATGCCTCGTCAGACCATTACTAGAGTACGCCTCAGTGGTTTGGGCACCATACACTGCACTTGACATTAGTAAGCTTGAAGCTATACAAAAGAAAGCAATACGGTTCATTTTTAGCCGATATGACCGCAACTTTTCTCCCTCATCTCACGCATGCGCATTATCAATAGAACCCTTGGCTCATCGACGCACACTTGAACGTATCACTTTGCTACACAAGATTGTACACGGCCAAAGTTGCATTGATGCCCCGATTTCCTTCAGTCATCCCACTGGGCGTGCCACGCGCCGTTCACACCCACTTAATATTGTTCCTTTCCAGTCTTTTGTAAATTGTTTTAAGTATTCGTTTTTTCCAAGCACTGTTGAAATTTGGAACAACCTAGCTGGTTCCTTGCGGGAAAAATCTAATGAAGAGTTTGTGAAGAGTTTGTGAGTTTGCAAAGAATTGTCTAACCATATTTTGTAATTACGTTTCAAGTTCATTGTATGTTGTGTTGATCGAATCTCTGATGTATCCACTCCTGCTATGTTTCATGTATTGAGACAGCAGTATCTGTAAATAAATAACTCTATCGAACTAGCGTCTCACTCAAAGGAACCAAGATCCCTACAGTCGACTCTCTTCACGTGCTCGGACTTCACGTCCACAAGGACGGATCAGGGGTGGCCACTCGCCCGCGTCTCTAACGCACACTGTCACAAGTTACGCACCTCGTCAAGAGGATCACAAACCAAAGAATCGGACTCAAAGAAAACGACACACTAAGCACAATTCAAGCTCTCCTGACTAGCCGCATCACCTGGGGAACTCCATACTTGACGCTCAAGCCGACTGAAATCAAGAAACTCAATATTGTCATTCGAAAGGCGATCAAAGTAGCCTTGACCCTCCCACCCATGGCATCAACAGATAAACTCCTCAAGCTCGGCGTCCACAATACGTGGGAAGGGCTTCTTTAGGCTCAAAAGATCAGCCAACTAGAACGGCTCAAGCTCACACCTACCGGACGTACAGTTTTGCGCTACCTCCACTACAGCGAAAGCTACATTGCAGACAGAGACCAGAAAGCAAGAATCCCGACTGCAGTCCGGGGCTGTATCAGCGTTGCAAGTATACCGTGCAATATGCATCCAACTTACCATAAGGAGCGTCGGCAAAGAATCCACACACTCAGCAAGAAATACGGGTGAGACCCTTATACGAGGTACACCGATGCTTCCCGGTATAATAAACGAAACGCCTTTTTTTAATTAATTATGGGGTTTAACGTGCCAAAACCACTTTCTGATTATGTGGCACGCCGTAGAGGAGGACTCCGGAAATTTTGTCCAACTGGGGTTCTTTAACGTGCTCCTAAATCTAAGTACACGGGTGTTTTCGCATTTCGCCCCTCCGAAATGCGGCCGCCGTGGCCGGGATTTGATTCCGCGACCTCGTGCTCAGCAGCCCAACACCATAACCACTGAGCAACCATGGCGGGTACGAAACGCCTTTGCCATAAGCGTCACGGATCACCAAGGCAAAGAACCTGCAGCCGTCACCATCGGAGCAAGAGCCCCCGAGACTGCAGAGGAAACGGCAATGGCTCTAGCAATAACAACTTGCCCTGGAGCAGCAGTAACTGTAGCAGACTCCGAAGCAGCAGCTCGCAACTATCAAAACGGTCGCACGTCGGAAACCGCACTCAATATACTTACAAATCACATCGCACGCGCCCCACTCCCCGACACCCACATCAACTGGGTTCCAGCCCATCAGCGCATGACAGGAAATGAGGCAGCACACGTCGCTGCCCGCGAGCATACCACCCGGGCTTTCCTGTCATCCCACACCAGGCCGGCCACCAACTTTGATGACATCGCCCTATAATACTCGGAGCTATTACAACACCACCGACTCAGCAGAAGAACGTACGCTTCACCACACAAGAATCTGAGCAAAAAGGAATAAGTCTTTCTGCGCCGCCTACAAACAAACACCTACGTACACGGAATAATCATCACAGACTATATCCTACGCAGTACTCGTACACATGCCCCCATTGTGACGTCTCAGACATCCTGCAACACATGGTCCAGGATTACCCGCCGTGGTTGCTCAGTGGCTATGGTGTTGGGCTGCTGAGCACGAGGTCGCGGGATCGAATCCCGGCCACGGCGGCCGCATTTCGATGGGGGCGAAATGCGAAAACACCCGTGTGCTTAGATTTAGGTGCACGTTAAAGAACCCCAGGTGGTCAAAATTTCCGGAGTCCTCCACTACGGCGTGCCTCATATTCAGAAAGTGGTTTTGGCACGTAAAACCCCAAATATTATTATTATGGTCCAGGATTGCTCATTGCGTCACATCCGCAGACCCTACCTCACGAGCTCCACAAGACGACTCCAACGAAGGCCGCACCAATAGTAGCACAAGAAGAGCACCCCAACTCACCGCAGATCCATACAACTACAACGTGGGAGGCCAAGCTTTCCTCTGATGACCTGGATGACCAACGCAGTCTCGTCGCCCGGGCCAAGGAGGCACTCCAAGCCAGAGGGTTCTTGGAATGAGGAATTCTCCCACCTAAGGTGAACCGGGTTTTGACACGGATTACCGTTTCAGAGAATAAGTTTGGTTCTCTCTCTCTCTCGCCATCCCGGCACAGCGAAAATCGATGTCCAGTGAAGCTCTGGGAAACCACCACTACAGCTGCTGAAGGGGATATGCAATGCTTTATTGGTGGTTCGGATGCTTGTTTTGAGCTTGTTCTTTATTGAAACGTATGCTGTTCTGTGCGTTGTATGAGTGATTTAAATGAATGTATGCATTGTTCACTTCATTTTGCTGAGTAGTTGTAGCATCTGGCTTACGGAGGTATGAGCCATTGCATGTTTCGCTTGCTTACAGGGGAATCAGCCATTACGTACGGTGGTAGGAGTCATTGCATTTTTGCTTGCTTGCCATTGCTACTGATGATCTATATTTGTTTTGAGCTTGTTCATTTTTGAAACGTACGCTGTTCTGCACGTTGATAGAACAGGGCGTCATTCCAGTGAATGTACGCCCTGTTCGCTGCACTTTGTTAAGTGGTTGTAACATCGGCATTACGAGAGAGATGGTATAGTATGGTGAACTTTATTCCGGTGCTGGAAATCAACCCTTAGATTTACGCAGGCCACTCCCACGTCCGGATAGTAAGGTTTAACCTTACCGCAGTATTGTGACCTTCTGGACGACCTGTACTTGATCTAAAAGAGCTCCGCTGTGTAGGACTCGCATGTCGCATGTCGTAAAGTTCGGAGAATTGATACGTCCCGTCTTAAATTACCATGCTGGTGCACTAGCAGATCGTCTCATTCGATATAGTAGTGCGGCTTCTTCTCAGCGATGTCTTGGCAGCGCACGTGTGGTGGAAGCCAAAGTGACCCAAAGTGATTTCGAATGTCAGATTTTCTATCTTGATTACTCTTTGGGGCCTCGACTTTGGGAGTATGATGGAGCACTGCGTATGCAATAGCATCAGGTTTATTGGTACCAGCAATACCAGTGTGGGAGGGAATCGACTGAAACTTTGCTGTGAACCCTTTGTTGCCGAGTTCTTGCACGAGGGCTAGGGATTTGCGTGGGAACTTGGTGGACGGTAGACTACGGTAGTGTTCTTGCAACGCGGCGTTCGAGTCCGTAAGGCGAACTACATTCTGTGGAGGCAATGTTTTTAGTTTGCACAGAGCAGCAGGTATTGCCACGCCTTCCCCAACTGTCGACGAAGATGTACAGTCCAGAGGGCCAGACCACGCATATCTCAGAGAGGAAATATAGAATGCAGCAGCGCTGCAGTCTTCGTCTACTTTGACCAATCAGTCTGCGTATATTTGGAGCTGATTCCGGTACTTCGTATTCAAATGTTCCAGAACTAGAGACTTGGCTGCTGGAGCTGGAATGCAGCTCTTTGACAACAGTCGTGGTGCACGTAAGTTGCATGTGATATCCCCAAATCTAGTAGAGTGAGTCTACCTTTTCTGTCTGTCTCGGGCAGTGCAATCCTAAGACTCGAAGCGTGTTCAGTGCTGCATAAAAGTGTGAGTGCGGCATGTTATCTACACGTCTTAAGCGGGCTTTTCCGGCTCGATGACTCAATCAAGTGTAGCAGCTGGGTCATGAGCGTCTGAGAAGCCTGAAGTCGCAGAGCGCGTAACTTAGCTTCGTAAAGCCCTTTTTTGTTCGATGCCGGCTGAGGGATTCTCAGGCGCAGCAGAAAACCTTTTTTGTGTGTGGCTTCTATATAAGCGTTCGTATTAAGTATCTAAGGGTGACATCAGAGGTAGCTGGTATAGGATCCAACTTGTAACTAACGATGTGTGTGGTCATAGCATCGACGTCGGGTGGTTGTCGCAGCGAATGCCAACGACTCGCTTGAGAACATGAAACCTCTGTGACGATGACGCCACAACGTGGTCGACAGAGAGGCGCCCGAATAGCTTGTGGTCTAAGGTAATGCCAAGAAATCAGACGTCGGTGACTTGTCGAATCTGGCTATTACTACAGACTGCTGTGCAGTTTCGTTTGAAGCTCACTTTCTCGATATCTCCTCTGTGTGTAATCTCTGAGTTGTTTTTTTCTGCCCCCTTTTTTTGTGTCTATGCGTGTGTATGCCGTATACTTCACAGTTATCCTGTACGTGTTTAACTTCGACTATTAGTTGGCAAATATGTGTCATGTAAACTAACAGTCCACTGCTGCTTACCTTGTGTTTTGTTGACAAATCAAGCACGCTTCAATAAAATAAGCGCTCCTGACAGCTAAGTAAACGCGGCGATCGAGCGTAGAGTCTAGAGCTATTGACAAGCCTGTCCTCAAATTTCTGAAGATATTCGCAAAATGTTCAATGCACACTCACATTCTACTAGATTCCGCCACTAAATATTTGGCAATAATTCTCAGTTGACATGCAGCAATACATGAGCTGCTTTTTTGTCATATTTAAGACATTTATCTAACGCCGTTTTCCATTATTGAGGCGCATGATTTTTGCCATTTACCTCATTCAAATCCCGCCATTATCTCTACAGGAAGTCACAGATGAGCCCATGTGATGCCTTCACTGCAAGAACAAACGGAAAGGTTTGCTCAAGAGCATAGTTGATTTTTGTTTATTACGGTCATGGTTTTCAATCCAGAACTTGAGCTTGTCGCGCTAGTCAAAAAGTTCCATAGACGATGCAGGGTGGTGACCATCGGGATTAAGACTCAACTGTTGTTTTCTGTAACTTAGAGACACTGTGACGATAACTACTACAAAAGGGAAAAGAAACAAAAAACACAAAGAAGAGCAAGGAAGCTTGTCGTTAGCTCTAACATAGGAAGATAGCTGTTTTAGGAACTCACTCCTTTTCCTTTGAAATCTTATATTGGGTTATCCTGTTCGCTCATGTCCAATTATGTGCAATCTTGTACAAAGATTATTCGGTCCTGTGGGATCATATGCGCAGCGCTGAAGGCTCAGTACTCCAGTATGCTATGCCATAGATTCGCCGTTGCCGCTTTGAGTTCGGGGTCCTTTCTTTAGTATCTTCTAAGCATCCTCAAGCGCAAAATAACAAAAGTAACAAAAGAGGGGAGTGAAGGGAAGGGGGAAGGAATTTCGCTGGCATCATGCGCCTGTAATCTAATATCCGTCTATCCTACCGCTTTCTTGCCGGCGCTACCCTGAGCTCATTTCGGAAGCAGTGATATTGGTTACGCACACGCAGAAAGGCCCAGATCCGTCGAATGGGCCGTTAAAAGCTATACACTGCAAGAAATCAAACAAAAATCCAAGCAGACCTAAGCACTTCTTACGAGTCGTGAATTTAAAACAATTAATGTCCACTTGAACGCCGCTGAGTTTTTGCGCAGCGAGTAATGTACCATAGTGGTACGTGCTGCCCGAGGCAGCATAGCATGCGGTGCCAACGCCGCTTGCCACCGACGGCTCGCGCGACGAGAGGCCGAGGAAGAAGCAGGGGCCACCAAGGCCGGCAGGCGCGCGCAGCAGCTAAGCCCAGTGGGGGTGAGAGAAAGAGAGAGGGATAAGGGACCGCGCGCCTGCTTACGAGAGCGATAGACGAGAAAACCATGGCCAGGCGGCGCTACTGCGTCTCCTGACAGCACCCCAATGTGGAAACGCCAAGCAGCGCGGTCGCGTCGTGGCGCAGTCTCCGCTTTGTTTACATTGTGCCGTCCGCGCTTTTCGTCGCTGCTCGTTCTCACGGCGCTCCGTTTTCGACGGCGGCAGATCACCTGCTTGCGCAACAGCGATGCAAAGATTGCCGTGCGATTTCAAGAAAGCTGCCGACGCCGACAGCTTTTTTTCGTGGCGGCAACCTCTCGATAATGGAGCGTCTGCTTCCGAACGTGTACGGCGTTGAACAAATTGTGGACGGTGATGTGAGAGTGAAAGCCAAGTGCGTGTAACAGGTGTCCGACAAGATCGTAGACGACGTCGAGTTAGAGGTACGCACCATGTTCAGAAATTTAGCCACTTTTATTCTAATTACAACATAAGTCACACATGCAGCAGGAACTTCTGTAGTCATACTACTCGATGACTGCAGATCCATTGGGCTGCTTCTTGACGGTTCCGTCACTTCACAAAGGCATGCTCTGGAGTCTATTTCACACCTGTCTTGCCGCTGCTCAAGAGCTGCGTCGCTGCAGTAGGAAAGCACGTGTCCCGGTGGTGCTGACTGCTGAGAAGACTGTTGTGATTGTCATTGGTCTGTTTGGTGCCGCTTCCATCTGCATCGCATATGAATGAAACAGTATGTGTGCCTATTTGTTGTGGGGATTAAATTACTCCCAATAATATGTTTGCAAAGGTAACGTTCCTCTGATTCTGTGCATATATTATTCTACAAGAGTCGTACCACTACAAGTTATGATACTTGCACACTTAGATACTTAGAAAGCATGCGCGAACAACAAACATGACGCGCACGTCTCGCGGCTGCTTTCCGATCTGCCGCTTCCCGACGCACGCGACGACCGCGGCTTGCATTAAACACGGTCTGCTACAACACAAAAGTAGCGCGCGGCCCCTTTCGTTACCTGCACAACTAGTAATTTAAGTTGCAGCGTTTGGAAAAGGGAAATAACTCTCTTGAGCTCGTCCATGCCGATCGCGAGGGAAGGCACAGTGCAATCAAATAAATTTGGGGGTTCTAAGTCCCAAAACCATGCCAAAACCACGAAATCATTATGAGGCCCGCTGTAATGGGGAGCCTCAGGAATAATTTTAACCTCTGGGGGTTCCTTAAAGAGCACAAAAATCAAAGCACACGGTAACAAGGGTGTTCTTGCATTTTGCCCCTATCGATATGCGGCCGCCATGGCTGGGAATCGAGCACGCGTCGTAGAGCTTAGCGGCGCAACACGCATGCATTTACCGCTAACAAAGGGTGGATGCCACCACAATTCAACAACGCGACACGACTAAACAAATGGCCGTGCACTAAAAACACGCATGTGACTATTCCGCTTTCAAGATATTACACGCGAATGCGAAAGTATGAGACATACTTGACTCGGCGCACTGCAGTTATACATGCTTGTCGTCTGTCCTTCTCGTACCACTTCGAAGGAAATCTGTAGAATTTCACGGGCGGCGTGCGACCTTTCGTGTTTTCGAGGCTGCTGTGACAATCAACAACACATCAGTATTGCGTGCCACTTTCCTGGCTGATGAAGTCGCACTCGGCATCGCAAAAACCACGCGCACGAGCGCTCCCGCCGTACAGAACACGGGCGCGCGCGAGCGCAGCGACGACCCTCGAAACTTCCATCGGTCCGCTAGGGGAGCATTCGGCGCAGGTGCCGCGCGGGCAAACTTTAGGTTGCCTCGTCTATAGCGAGGGCGATATGGCGTCTAGGTAAAACGTTGAAGGGAGTCTACGTCTAGGCGATGCCCTCTCGACAGCAAGTATTGCGATTCGCCTGCTCTGCTCCGTCGAGGCGCGCTCGACACGTGGCGTCGCTGCCAAAGTGAATTTAGGCGCTGTTTCGCTGCTACCGGCGCCGCCAGCTTTCTCCCTCAACGGGCCATTTCGTGCTTTCGTATAAAAAAAAAAGAGTAGCGACGAAAGCGGCGCTTTCAACTGTACCAACCCGCAATAGGTGTCGTCATCGCTCAATCCCAATCATTTTAATTACATCAGGCTTTTCACACATTTTGTCTGCTATGATAGGCGTCGAGTTAAAATGTACAGCTTTAATATCGTGCGCGAATGATAGGCAGGTCCCGCATAGTGAGGGTCCTTGGTACTCGAGTTTTACATTTTTTTTCCAATTTGGGAGGTAAAACTGGATGGTATTTTCTTAGATGAAAACCGAGGAGAAATCGGGCTTCTTGTTTTCTGGGATTTCGGGATTTTTCCGGTAAATTTCACGAAACTGGATACAAATGTTCTATTTAAACATGCGAAATCACTCATAGGAACATGCAATGACAAATAGAGGTGCTCACAAATCATGTGACGAACTCACCTATGCAAATCATTGTTGGTGCTCAGTATTCGTACAGAAACGATAAATAGAGACAGGTATCACTTCCTTGCTTTGTGCTCTTCGCGTCTTTCCGCAAAGGAAAAATGTACAAAATAGTAGTAGACACGGGCATGCTTCGCGAGACGTCTGATGCTTCTCAGCGATTGTTGACGTACACATTTAGCATATGCATTTTTCAACATCTTCCTATTCATTCTAGAAAACTGTCAAATCTTTCGTCCTTGTCTACTGTCGTCCTGCTTTGCCGTTCTGTGATCAGAACGGCAAACAGAACAGAGCAGCCGTTCTGTGAACGTAATCTGGCTGGGTAAGCGTTCTCTCAATAGCGAATTTTAGAATACGGCAACCAATTAAGCCGTACTCAAGTGTTGGGCGACGACAACTCCAGTGTTGCTCCTTTGCGGCCTTTTATGCTCGCTCTGCGCTGTTCTATACACTCTGCGATTACGCTTCCCAAGGCTTGGGCACCGTGATCTAAAAATCTCTGATGTCACAGCTACCATTCGCAACGTACGGAAACGTTAGCTCTGCGTCTGCTTTCTAGCTCATTACCGCCGTATACATGTATGCGACATACGGGAAATGCGATGCTATGCGCCGCGTTCGTAATCGTGTAAACGCATCCGCTAAAAACAGCGGCAACCTTTCGCACATTTATGGCCGGCTGGCGTTATACTTATTATATATAAGGGTGTTTCAGAGAACACTTTCAAAAAATGTTTAAAAATTGCCTGGGGCAGATAGCATAGCTTTAGTCCATGAGATGCTCTACTAGAAGAGGCGAACATTACTTGGAGGAAAACTTGAAATACGTAATCAAATAAGTAACAAAAGTTTACAAATTAAGTTATTAACTTATTAACTTATGGCACATATTGCAATCTAAAATTCCAGCATGTGAAACTGCAAGGCATATACACTTGAAAAACAAATGTGTGGATGACGCCATTTACGAGAAATGCCGTCAAACTTGCGGTAAAAGTACACTCTCGTCCTACTTACTTTCATAACAAAACCTCGTTTTTATGTATTGAAGCACAAAAGTAACTGGAACGCTATTGCATTTATCCGCAAAGTTCAGGAAATAATAACTCAAAGCTGGTGTCATCCTGAGAATTCGTTCCAAATGGATCCGCCTTGCGAACATCCCGGCTAGAATTTGTAAATTGCGTTAGGTGCCATAAGGTAATTAGTCAATATAATTAGAGATTTTCTTCTTAATTAGCCTACTTCGTATTTCATTCTTTTTCCTGACAATAATGTCTGCCTCTAAAGTACACCAGCTCATGGACTAGAATTGCGTTATCTGCCGCAGGCAATTAAAAATAAAATTTTAAAGTGATCGCCGAAACACCGGGCATGCCGGTTTTCGCTTGAGTGTTAAGCGAAACTGAGGCATATGCCATATTTGCATACAAATAACATTTCTAATGGGGTATATATTGTAACTGGAGTCTGGTGGCTTTGAACGGGTTCCAAGCGCCACATGACCCACCCAAATCTCAGCCGTTCCAAAAACCAAATATTCCGCTGACCCACTACTACTCCATCCTACTGCTTGTCCTTCTCTTCCTGTTCTTTCACTTGCGACGTTCTTCGTTACCGGTACAATATAGACTACTTGCACACACAAGGTGCGCAGCATTCATTAGTTTTGTCAGACTTTTATTTATTCCATCCTCTAAGATAGGGCCAGTTTCGGGGAGAAATAGGCTTTAACCCAATTTTCCTAAACTTGTTCGGTGGGCAGAAATTAGGGGTTATCGGGTATTACCTTAAAACCAAAGACCCTATGTTTGACGCAAGGATCCCCTTTCGCTCGATTCTGTACGTTTCTTATCAGCCACTGGTATACGACCGCCGACCACGGTGATAAAGTGGACAGAGCGCCCCGCGGACCGCTGGCGAAGCGTGTAAAGAACTAGCATTGGAATACAACCGCTACGTTATCCCGGCCCTGGTTTCTCGCAGTAACGCCACAGTGCCCAGTCACTGGCATTTAGACAACCCATGATCGTACCTAAAAAGCGGCAAAGGTTGCCCCGAGGTATTTTTGCTACCCGAGTTTACAGCGAAGCTATTATGGGCTACTTACCCCCTTATCGTGTCCACGTGTAGAAAAAAAAAAAAACACCGAAGATAGTGCAATCAATGCCGGGCCGACGCGAGGCGGAGGTGTAGTTCGCCATTAAGGGGCCCACATACACAGTTTCGCTGGTCATCCTTCTTCACAGATTGGAAGCACACTAAGTTTTGTTGTTTGTTCTTCGTTTTCAATGTTTTTTTGTTTTTGTTTTTTATGCGGAGAGACAGGGGAAGAGCCATTTCGCATAGGGGACTGTCGTGTGTGACGGAAGGACAGCGCAACGGTGGAGCGAAAACAATACGGCTTTATTTAGCCATCATCTTAACAACGGCGGGCGAACTGCCCAGTTCTATGTTACAGGAACGAAAGCGCGTGCCAGCTTGAATGCCGCCGCTTTTAAGCACAACCACAGATTGATAACGTTTGCGCCGCTACCAAGGCGCATTCCTAGCTGTGACGCCTTGTCACCTAGGCGCGCGACATATCAGTTACGTACCATAATCGTGTAAGTGGTGCTTCCTTCTCAGACTGCCCTTGCAATTATTACGCCAACTTCGAATGACTGGAGATCGCACGTCTGCAATGAAGTGGCGATTGCATGGCATTCGAGTTAAGTTAGCAGGCGTCCCGCCATGGTACTAGGTTACATGTTGGCGATGGGCGAATATCAAATTTTTCGAATATGAATTGAGTACAATTAGTAAGCATCGAATAGTCCAACGCAGACACATAAGTAAGTATATACAGCGGGGATATTTATTTCTTATATTTAGGTGCCGCGCCCCCGTTGATAAGTCCAAAAAATACAGGGCCGAGGAATCTGTTTTAAACACGAGATCACTAATTGTCATTAGGATATGCATGAATCGTCCCTAAACATCTTTAGACTTGGTAACAAACAAGCTTTCCAACAATGAAAGGCTGCTGTGTGAGATAGAGATTTACAAGAATGCCAAGATAATGATTGCCGAAAAAAGAAAAAGGTGCTGAAGGACTTGTGAGCCGTAAACATGTTAAAATGAACCATTACAAAGAAAACATCACTGGTCCTAGCGTAAAAGGTAAATATGCTACATGACCAGGGACCCTATCACGTGAAACTATTCCAATCTGTTTTTATTCCAATCTCCTGACGTCAAATTTATGTAACCGCCGACGCAAGCATCGGGAGGGGAGAGGTGACCCGAACCATTGTTTGAAGAGGTTAGTGAAATACTCGACTCACTTACAGGAGGTCTCTTTTGTTAGCTTTAAAATAGAATAGCATTGCCTACCTCTTGACAGCTTTTTCTTACATAATTGGCTCACAAGGGGCGAGGAGCACGCAGAAGTGGAGAGCGTTTCGGTGGGGCCGGGCTATATATATAGCGCAGTGAAAGTAGATAACCTGATGAGGAGGGCAATGCTGGCGTCGGCAATTGGCCCGGTTCTCCTTGTGTATATAGATTTCAGTGACTGGTGGAAAATTGTGGTGGCGTGCAATGGAACGATAAAAATGCCTGCCACTAAAACGGATCCTCAGCGAAGAAAAGTGTAACGCATAAGTGTAACGTAAAAAGTATAACGTGCCGAGAGGGCTCGTCAACGTTGTACAGGCGCGGAAATATTTTTATTACATGCAAAATAAGTGCATTTTGCCGGCAGCTCCGAGTAGCTAGTGTCGTAGCGACCGGTAAGCAGCCTATTCTATTCATTTCGGAACGAGGCAGTCTCCGACTGTTAAATACACACACACACACACACACACACACACACACACACACACACACACACACACACACACACACACACACACACACACACACACACATATATATAAATATGTGTGTGTATATATATATATATATATATATATATATATATATATCCGTTTTATTCGGCATATTAGTACGTGCACGTCACTTTGACGTGGTGAGTTCTCGCACTTTTGTGACTTCGCGTGACAGACAGCCAAAGTGGGCACAGCCTGAAACATTTTGACCAATAGCGGCGAGCTGATGGCTAAAATCCCAAAGAATCGGAACTATTTATTTTTCTTTTGTTTGATTTAATCAAGCATAATCAGTATGTCATAGCAGATCAGGAGTTTTTGGGGTTTTGCTGACGTCACGTGACCGACAAGTGAAGTGGCCGGTGGCCAGGAAAAGTCATGGCTATTCATGGAGGACTGATCGCGCAATTGAATTGAATAGAAAAGTTTGTAATAGCTTTGCGTTGTAGCACCCCAGACTGCCAAAAACTCACATGACAGATCACAAGCAGGTCTCGGAGGTTGTCATGTGGGCTTGCATCGTGAAACCGAAACCAAACTAGCATTTATATTGTTTCTGCATTCCTTCGAGACCTTTTGTCGTTGTTTAAATTTTGATAATTTATCATACTTCGTTTAGCTGATGGAGAACAATAAGAAGACCTTAACTGTCGTTTGTTGTGAAATATTTTATTAGCTTCAAGTACTCGAAAGTGCCGAATAGCGTTTTTTATATGAATACGAATAGTTAGTTTGTAATATTCGATTCAGATTTGAAACTTAAATACATTCACCCACCTCTGTTGTATATTCCGCTTTATATGGTTAACGTGTGCTCGAAGAAATGTATACCCGCCCAGCGTTTTCTTGTCGTTCGTCTAACGTGGCGTAACGACTGAAACTGCACACCGCAGTTTGGCTAAACGCCCAGAGTACCAGTCGAACTTCGTTTTCGAACAGTTGGAGTCGCAAGGTAGTACAAAAAGCACGCTTCGACGTGGCGGTCGCACGCATTGGTGCCGCCTGCGCCCCTGCGATATAGTGCCCTACGCCTGTGATGCGCGGCTGTAATGGAGCGCCCTCTCCCTTTATAATGCAGACATGACCGTTCAGAAGAACATCGATTGCGCTCCGCGAGATGGCACCACCAGTTCTGTGCGCATCACGTAGTCCACGTTGGCTGAATGGAGGGCTACAGCTGCGGCTCCCTGAGCCCCGGCCTAGCCTCCCCCCATGACCTGGCCCCCACTTCCCCTGCCCCTACTATTAAATAAAGTTGTTTCATCCTCATAGGCCGTTTTTTGTGTTTTGAACTTGTGTGCCTAGTGTTTTGTGTAAGTGTAGTAGCGCGAGCGGTGAGTAAGGTGGTAACCGGTGGGAATCACGGGACCTGTACCTGTTGTGTTAACTTTATAGCCTATCAGCTAAGTTCCAATGATCATTTACGGATGATAGAAGAACAGAGGGGAAAATTGTCCAGAAACCATCGACGAGGATATTCAATGGAAGCCAACAGCCCGCGCGAACGAGCGAGCGAACGAAGTTGGTGTTCGACGCAGCAAACATCCCGCACGTACCCTTTTCCGCGCCACCTTATCCCAAGTCCAACCACCGACCGCCAACCACGAAAACGGGCGAAGGAGGCAATGAAAGCTGTTAGTTGAAAAAAAAAAGAAACAGGAGCATTCGTTGTGTGTTCCGTACGACTTGCTGCCGTGCATTACAGGACTCACAAATTCGTCAGTATCTTTTCATAAATTTTTTTTAAGGCGACAGACTTATATACCCCATGAATCGGCAAATCCGGCGTCCGGCGTTATCATCCGATGGTACCAAAACCCACGTGACCAAGTGATGACATCACGTTCCCGGCGCTGGACCTGCTAGAGCTCGCACTGCGATATTAGCAACGGTGAAGCACAGTGAATGAAGGTGAATTAAAGTACATTAAGGGTGGATTGAAGTGGATTGATGTGTATTAAGGTAGATTGAGTAGATTTGTGTTTGTACAAACTAGAGCAAGATGAATTAAGGAGTTTTTAACCCGTGTAGGAGACCAGTAAGCTATCGCAGGAGACGAAAGATATGATCAAGAAACGCCAATGTATGAAAGCCTCTAACCCTACAGCTAGAATAGAACTGGCAGAACTTTCTAAGTTAATCAGCAAGCGTAAGACAGCTGACATAAGTAACTACAATATGGATAGAATTGAACAGGCTCTCAGGAACGGAGGAAGCCTAAAAGCAGGGAAGAAGAAACTAGGAATAGGCAAGAATCAGATGTATGCGTTAAGAGAGAAAGGCGGCAATATCGTGAGTAATATGGATGATATTGTTCAAGTGGCTGAGGAGTTCTATAGAGATTTATGCAGTACCAGTAACACCCACGACGATAAGGTGAGAGAGAATAGTCTAGAGGAACTTGAAATCCCACAAGTAATGCCGGAAGAGGTAAAGAACGCCTTGGGAACTGTACAAAGGGGGAAGGTTGCTGGGGAGGATCAGGGAACAGCAGATTTCTTGAAGGATGGTGGGCAGATTGTTCTAGAAAGACTGGCCACCCTATATACACAATGCCTCATGACCTCGAACGTACCGGAATCTTGGAAGAATGCTAACATAATGCTAATCCATAAGAAAGGGGACGCCAATGACTTGAAAAATGATAGACGGATCAGCTTAATGTCCGTTGCCTACAAAGTATTTACTAAGGTAACCGCAAATATAATCAGGAATACCTTAGACTTCTGTCAAGCAAAGGACCAGGCAGGATTCCGTAAAGGCTACTCAACTATAGACCATATTCACACTATCAATCAGGTGATAGAAAAATGTGCGGAATATAACCAACTCTTATATATAGCCTTCATTGATTACGAAAAAGCGTTTGATTCATTCGAAACCTCAGCACTCATGAAGGCATTATGGAATCAGGGTGTGGATGAGCCATAGGTAAAAATACTGGAAGATATCTATAGCGGCTCCCCAGCCACCGTAGTCCTCCACTAAGAAAGCAACAAAATCCCGATAAAGAAAGGCGTCAGACAAGGAGGTACGATCTCTCCAATGCTATTCACAGCATGTTTACAGGAGGTATTAACGCGATAGCGTTAAGGAGCTCGTGTCGCAGAAAAGCCGGTGTCGTCGGCGTCGGGTGTCGGCGTCGGCGGCGTTGACCGTGAGCGATAAATCACGGCAGGCGCTTCATAAATAAAAAGCAACTTCCAAGATTGGCCCGGTGGGAATCGAACCCAGGTCTCCGGAGTGTGAGACGGAGACGCTACCACTCAGCCACGAGTTCGATGCTTCCAAGCGGTGCAAACGCGCCTCTAGTGAATGCGGTGTTGCCTTCGAAACGAGCCGTGGAAAGTTATACTGCGGTGTATATCGGTAATTATGAACATGTAACGTACAGAAGTCACAATTACACGAGTTGCGAAGTGCGTTTCCGCTGCATTTCTTCTGCGCTTTCCGCACACGCAGAGCCATCTTGCGGCAAACACAGAAGACCCCCTCCTCTCAATGTACGGCGCTGCCCCGACAGGAGGAGCGCCGCGCGCGCATTGGGACCGCTGCCAGGCGCGTCGCGGGACTCCCTCTCCCCTGACGACGCTTCGCCGTGCTTCCGGTTTAGATTACTATCTATCTCTCTGCCCGTGCCGATCACGACGTTTGGCTGGCGTAGATCGTTTCCCCTCCGAGACACCGAGTTCTTTGGTTCGTTTCGCTGCGCTGCGTTGCTTGACGCTCACCGCGTGATAGGTGGGCGCTAAGTCCGATGCGGGGCGCATCGTAAGTGATTGCTGTGCCGTAGCGCATTGTCGTATACCCCTTGGCGGGTCGACGGGAACGCTGTCGCGTCCCACTCTTGAAGGCGAAGCTTAAGCGTCCTCCAATTTTTCAGAGACCTGGAGTGGGAAGAATTCGGGATAAAAGTTGATGGAGAATACCTTTGGAACTTGCGATTCGCTGATGATATTGCCTTGCTTAGTAACTCAGGAGACCAATTGCAATGCATGCTCACTGACCTGGAGAGGCAAAGCAAAAGGGTGGGTCTGAAAATTAATCTGCAGAAAACTAGTGTTTAACAGTCTCGCAAGAGAACAGCAGTTTACGATAGGTAGCGAGGCACTGGAAGTGGTAAGGGTATACATCTACTTAGGGCAGGTAGTGACGACGCATCCGGATCATGAGACTGAAATAACCAGAAGAATAAGAATGGGCTGGGGTGCGTTTGGCAGGCTTTCTCAAATCATGAACAGCAGGTTGCCACTATCCCTCAAGAGAAAAGTGTATGACAGCTGTGTGTTACCAGTGCTCACGTATGGGGCAGAAACCTGGAGGCTTACGAGAAGAGTTCTGCTGAAATTGAGGACGACGCAACGAGCTATGGAAAGAAGAATGATGGGTGTAACGTTAAGGAATAAGAACAGAGCAGATTGGGTGAGGGAACAAACGCGGGTAAATTGCATCTTAGTTGAAATCAAGAAAAAGAAATGGGGATGGGCCGGACATGTAATGAGGAGGGAAGATAACCGATGGCCATTAAGGGTTATGGACTGGATTCCAAGGGAAGGGAGGCATAGCAGGGGGCGACAGAAAGTTAGGTGGGCGGATGACATTAAGACGTTTGCAGGGACAACATGGCCACAATTATTACATGACCGGGGTAGTTAGAGAAGTATGGGAGAGGCCTTTGGCCTGCAGTGGGCGTGACTAGGCTGATAATGATGATGATGAAGAAGCCAACAAACAAAGACATCAAGGACAACATAAGGAAACTTACTTGTACTTACTAACTGAAGTAAAGAAATGATAAATAAATCGAAAATAATGTGGATGAAAAGCAACTGGCCGCAGGTGAGATACGAACCCACGTTTTCGCATTACGCGCGCGATGCTTTTACCACTTGAGCTACCGCGGCGCCGTTTTCATGCTTTCCATCAGGACCTGCTCAAAGAGCCAATCGTCTGTGAAGCTCTTCACCTCTGTGATCAATTTACCTGCGTCAAGCCAGTATCTTCTGGTCAATATAAAAAATTATGTTGCATTTCTTTAGTGCTATATACATTTATTTGCGAACCCTTCGCAGGTTTCAGCATGCCCTTATATATATATATATACGAGAAGAACGGAGGTTAACCCCGAGCGGCCCGTTTTTATTAGTATCCCTCAAAAAACAGTTGCATGCTTTGGGGCGTATATTTGCCACACAAAAATAATCGTCATCTGTCTTGCCCGCATTTCCTTTCTTGTAAACCCTGCTCTCGTTACTTTCCTGTCGAGAATGCTCTGTCATGCAGATAACGCGCATGCCATTCGTGACTTGGAAGTACCGGGCTCACAGAGTTAACGAAAGGAAATGCGGGCAAGACAGACGACGATTATTGTTGCGTGGCAAATATACACCGCAAAGGGTGCAACTGTTTTTACACACTCTTAGAAATATTTGCACCCTTTGGGGCGTATCTTGTCCCACAACAATAATCGTCATCAGTCTTGCCCGCGTTTCCTTTCTTTAACGCTGCGAGCCCGGTACTTCCCACTCACGAACGGCATGCGCGTTATCGGTGTGACGCAGCTTCTCGAAAAGAAAGTAGCGAGCGCCGAGCTTTCAAGAAAGGAAACTCGGGCTAGACAGATGACGATTATTGTTGCGGGACAAGATAAGCCCCAACGGGTGAAAATATTTCTAAGAGTGCACTCTTAAGCGAAGTTACACTGTTTGGGGTGTATCTCTGCTGCCCAAATATTATCGTCATCTGCCTTGCTTGCGTTTCCTTTCTTGAAAACGCCGCGCCCTCTACTTTCCTGTCGGGAATGCTATGTCATGCTGATAAGGCGCATGACATTCGTTACTGGAAAGTACCGGGCTCGCCGCGTTAAAGAAAGGGAATGCGTACAAGACAGATGACGAATACCGTTGTGTGGCAAGAGGGTGTCATTTTGCTTAAGAGTGTAGAGTGTAGAGGCTGGAACAGCGCTTTGAAAGGCCTGCCGCACTGTTCTTGATAAAGCTATCAGCCTACAACTTTAGTAACTCGCGCATTCTGTCAACAACTCTTGCTTCAGTCGCTTCTCGAACGAACTGCAGGCCCCATTCTAATCTGCGTGAACACAACAGTGCGTGCCTTGAATAAGTAGCTGCGCAAACACAAACGTCATTGACCTATGGGCGAGCGATACGAGCGTCGATTGAGGCTTTCATGCGGCGCTGGCAGCTACACGCAGCCCATCAGACATAAACTTCCTCGCTCGTTGGAGTGTGAAGCGTGAGAGCGGTGGTGAGATTTCCTCATAGAAGAACGGCATTAAAGACGGCATACGTTTCCCCGTTCTCGGTGACCCCTAAACGACAACGCGAAGTCTGTGCTCGCCGTATCGTCGTGGTGGCCAGGCTAATGTTCGATGTCAAACAACGCCGCGGCTATTCGGCTTGCATCTTGTTCCAGGTCGTTGATTCGACTGCGCATTATTACGGTAATGTGAGATATCGGGTAAATGTTGCCACCGTTAGGCTCTAAGAATAAGGGCACACGTACTACAAGCGCCATAGACCAAAAAAACATGAAGGGAGGTGAGGGGGGGGATTGAGCATTTGAGCGATACATTTTTGCTGTTAACCCATTAAGGCCCAAGAAAAATCTACCAGTTGCATTTTGTCGATTTTCGTGTCAGACGATCTTTACACACTGTAAATACACTGTGAAAGTTTTGTGAGTGGCCCTTTATTCTTTGAAACGCTATGGTAGTGTACTTTATAAAGTACACTAGGCCTTTATTGGGAGCAAAACCTAATGCAGGTCACGAAATGTAAATGCTATATCTTGAAGCATCCAAAAATAAAAACGCTTGGTGCGAAGAGTCAAACAAAATTTTACGCAAGCCTGCATATCCTGGTAGCAAATTACCATCTTAGTGGGAAATATTATTTGTTATGGAGGTGTTTTTACTTATCAAGTGTGTAGCATGACTTCATCAAGTAACAAGAATGGGCTTTGCTGTTGCTTTCAGGGACGCGCGCAACGAAAATATATCATTGACGCACATCTAACGCGATAATTGGCGATGAATACAGGTATTCAAAACTAAAGCATTTAGCATTTGGTTTAGTGGTAATTGAAACATTCAAGAGACTGGTGACATCTCCTTCAATGACAGTCGGTTCTTGCGTTGCAAACCTGTTGCATGATTGCTAGGTGTCATTTTCGTCAGTATTTTCTGTCATTTCAAGAAGTGGGTTCTAAGTCTGGTTTACCAATCTGGACTGCCCTACTTTTATTGCAAAACTCATCTCGATTGGCATAGGAATATACAGTCTTTGTTGTTTTCTGTTCCCTCTCACTCATTTTCCCATTTGTAATAAACAATGTGTGAATAATCCTTCTTTTTAAATACTCTTCATATGATGTCTAAACGGTTTCTATTTATTATGTAAATTTACTCTAACACTGCCTGCTATTTTGTTGTTGTTGTTGTTGTTGCCCCAAAACATGGCTCGTAACAACGAGGGAAATTGTCCACACTGTGTAGATTGAAACGAACACCCAACAACATACCGAAAGGGCTATAGGCGAGCGTTTGGAACGAATCATTTGGCAAAAAACTGATTACAAGGATTTTGAGAGTGCCTATACATGAAACAAATAAAAAAACGGAAATAAACTGAAAATATCAACAATAGTAATAATAATAATAATAATAATAATAATATAATAATAATAAAATGTCCCACGGTCGGTACTCTAGCCGTAACCTTCCGGAGGCTTCAACGAACTTGTGCAGAGCACTAATCATCGAACCATGTCTTGGGCCTAATTGAAAGGCACTAAAAGACAAAATGTTTGGTGTTGTAAGAGCTAAACCTAGTTTACTAGCTTACTACCGCGGCAAGAAAGAAAGATGTGGTCAATAGTTTCTGGTTGATTACAAAAAAAAAGACTGAGGGTAATTGGGGATAAACCAGATCCATGAAGGTAAAAATTTAGGCGGGGAACTTGACAGCGGGAACTTGCTAACGTCGCCTCGCATTTGCGTGAAAGGCATTTGCTCGTGTTCCACTGAAATTTTACATGTTTAAAATCGTCTGTGGAAAGTATGGATGATTTATTACAGGTCAACAATAAAAGGCGTTTGAATCTAGCTCCTGTTCATGATCTAGAAATCATGAAAAACATTTAAGACCGTACCATTTAGCGATGACGATGCGTGCGAGTCAGCTGATTCATTTAAAGAGATTCCACTACGTCCGGGGACCCAGACAAAGTGGACTGCAGACAAGAATCGAAAATATACTCAAGAGGTGTGACCGATTGACAGACCGATGACAGACCGAAAGTGCCGCAGTAGCCACTATTACATTAGATATCTGGGGACCCAATTTTCGCATGGCCAGAATTATCGCCAGGAATTCAGCAAGGAATATTGGAATGTAATCAGCGAGATGGAGAGCAAAAGACCAGTTAAGCTGAATTCAAAAGATGCCAACACCGGCCTTCTCTAAATTTTGAGATGCGTCCGTTGAAATTACCATGTGAGACGGAAATTGATTACGATGATCTTGAAAGAGAGCTTCAAGGATGCGCGCAGGAATAAGTTTTGGTTTTGAAAAAAACATAATCAAAGATCAGATTTTGGAGAAATCAGGTTCGGCAAACGAACTTGAACTTTCGAAAACAGCCCCTGAACAAAAACGACTTGTGGCTGTTGGTAACGCCGCCAGCCTTTTGTGAAAAATAATTCTGGAGAATTGATTAAAGCGGGTTGCAAATGGAAAAGGGATGCATCATAAAGCTTCAGGAAGGTCAGGACAGTAAGTTGCTTAAATCTGGATTCAAGCGGAATAATTCCAGACTCCAGATAAAGTACGTTGTTAGCCATATGCTTGGCATCCCGAGGCAGAGGCGTAGCGCTTGCTTTTCTTGTTTGTACGCTGCACATCCTTAAAAAAGAAAACAGCCAAATTCGAGAATGGGGCGGGCGTAAAGTTTATAAATGATAAGCAACTTAGCTCTACGCATCCCTGTGTTTTTATTACTGAATCGGCGCAACAATGCCATTGCATGTTCGTCTTTTCTAACATTTGATTCTATTTGTTGCGGCCATTTTAGCTTACCATCATAAGTTATCCTAAGTACTTCAAAGCTGGAACTTGCGGTATCGGTTCATTTCGGTAATGAAGAAAAATAAAAACGGGATTTCACAATGGAAACACAAGTAACGAACATTGCTTGGAGTTAAGCCAAGAAGACAGTCCGTCCAGCCAGAACTCTAGTTCAGACAAATATGATTGCAAAATTTGGTATAACGTATTGATATCCCGTGATGAGGAGAAAAATGCAATGTCATCAGCACAGAGATAGAGTTGCACATCCTGATGAAGTGGGAAAGAAGATAACGAAACACTAAACAAAAGTGTTGAAAGAACTGATCCCTGTGGTACGCCTCTCGTCTTTTTATAGCCACCCGATGTCACCCCATGCTTGACACAAAAGAATTCTCCACCCGAAAGGAGCTCTTGTATCCAGGCCACTAAATAGTCTACAGCCCCTCTTACTAATCTAGAAATTAAAATTCCATGTGCGATACTGTCATATGCTTTCGCAATTTCTAAGGTTACCATTGCTGATACATCTCCTGATAGTCCTGCGAGTCGAATGCGGCTTCCTAAATAAACGTGAGCTGACCATATGGAACATTCAAGCCTAAATCTTATTTGTCTCGAGCTTAGAATACCCTGAGAAGTGAAGTCATTGAGCCAGACATGAATTACTTTTTCTGCAATTTTGACTAGATTCGAAGTAAGGGCAAGTGTCCGAATGTTGTACGAGATATCCGTGGTCTTTATTTTTAAGTAAAAGCAGTATTTTTACCATTTTCCAAGAGGTCGGGATCCATGTATATTATAGTGAACAGTTGACTGTATTCAAGAGTTCATTTGGGAAAGAGTTAAAGAATAATTTAATAAGAGCAGTTGTGATACGGCCTGGTCCAGGAGCCGATTGATGTGTAGTTAAGATGACGATGGATAATTCTGACATAGTAGCTTTGACAAACTCAGATGGCGAACTTTTAAACCTCCTACGTAGGGGAGATTGTGAAGAAAGTGTGCTTCAAGCCCTTTCGCGATCTCATTTAGTGAATCCGCCACTTCAATCTCTGGGGGATAGAGCAGCAGAAGAGGACTATACGGATTGTTCAACAGATTTTTTGTTTCGTAAAAACGTAAAAAGTGACGATCATCTTTCTGCTTTCCACAAAGTTGAACGTAGCATATTTTTTTGTTCGTCTTTAGCTATCGCCACAGTTCTTTTGAACACAGCTGCATATAATTTATAGTCCATCCACTTTTTCGGCGAATGATTATGTTGGAGACTTTTCCACGCTGCTTTTCTTCGCCTCTAATCCCATGTACAAGCTTCATTCCACCAAGATGAAATTGACGGCGCGCTGCCAGACATAACCGCAAACTCAGTGGACTGAATAGCAGAATTTAAAAGCGATACCACAGAGTCAGCTCTCCGTTGTTCATCAGATGTGTTCAGCGCTGATAAACCTGCATTTATAGCAGATTTATAAGTTTTAAAATTATTGAGCCGTCTTTGCCATACTATAGAAGCCTGCCGTGAAAGCAAAATTTCAAAAGTAATGGGTGTGTGATCGCTACTTGTTCCATTGTCAAAGGTGTCCCAAGATGAAATAGACATATGAGCAGAAGTGAAAGTCAGGTCTAATGAAGAAGAGATTCGCCCACGTAGAAAAGTAATTCGACATGAATTATCACATTGAAAATTATTGCCATACATCCAATTCCACAACCTCTTTCTACAAGCGGCCGTTGATGATGATGGAAAATAAAGTCTTCTGCCGGGACCATGGAACTAGAACCGTTTCGGCAGAGCGAGTCCAGGTGATCGGTGCACTCGACTCCATTCGAGAAATACGCATTAGCCACCGCAAACCCAGCACAACCAGGCAGTAAAAAATCTAATCCTAAAATTTCGAAGTTTGACAAGAGCATGAGGAGGTTCTGGGGTTGCCGTGGTCTGCGGACGTGCTCACATCACCTCTGTCTTCTTGTAATGTTTGGCCACGATTTTCTGTGAATACCAGCCCGAATATTGCACCATTTGAAGGGTAAGACCGCCAGGACTCTGCACATATCAAGTTATCAGGTGGGACGTTTATTTCTCAGGGACTGCGACCACTTTTGTGTTGCGACCACGCCGTCGCCGCGCTAAGACTAAGCGCATGCGCCTGGTGCTCGGCCTACCCGGCTACGTGGGTGCCCGTGCGAGCTCTACTACGACACACAAGCCTCTGGCCACATCAGCGAAGCATGGAAGTCCAAGTATGTGGCAAACATATTTCCCCAGACGAGTTAACCGCCGAGATAGACTGGTGTACCGCCCATTCCCGTCACCCCGACAAGAAACGGGGCCGAAAATTATCCTAAGAAGAACCACCTAGGACGCAAGACTCTCGCTCTCACTGTAGACTCAGCCAGCATTTAAGACTCAGGTTCTCAAGGCCGGGCGCATGCTCCCACTACCAGCAAATGAGGACAAGATCATCGTCAGACCCAAAGGAGCACTCAATATTTCCAAGGTTGGCAGCCCTACAGTGGCTGCAGCTATTTTTCAAGCAACGCGACTTAGCTCAGAAGACATTCAAAACGACACAATCTGCCCGAACAACCAGCAAAACATCACGGTAATCAGCACGCCCAGCCCGCAAAATGCGGACCGGTACGTAAACATCAAGTCCATCTAAGTCAACGGGGTAACCCACGACGTCAGTGTGTACGAAGCCGCCCCAGATAATACTATCAAAGAAGTCATCGAAGGCATCCCTCTCACCGATAACGCCAGACAAAACGACGCTAACATCATAAATGATCGTAATCCTCTATCCCTGGCCGCCAAGCGAATCGGTTCCACCACGACCATCGTCATTGCCTTCGACGGACCTGACGCACCATACATGGTTCGGTGTGGCGCAACACTAATCCCATGGTCCCTGTATCCCAAGCAGATCGATATCTGTTACCACTGTGGCCGTCTCGGGCACCGCCATGGACATTTGCCCATTCCCTAATAACAAAATGTGCCAGGGCTGCGGAGCTCACAACTCCGATCAAGATCATCAGTGTACACACAAGTGCACGTTGTGTGGTGGACCTCACCCCACAGCGGCCAAAGCTTGCACTGCCAGATGCAAAACGCATTACGGTATACGAAGACGCTTCGGAGAAAGCCGAGCAGCACAGCAATCAGCCCTTCAATCAGAAGATTTCATGTCCATGGAGACCAAGCACCGGTCCCTGTCCCGCTCCATCTCCAGACCGAGGGCGGGCCGTTCCAGATCAAGATCCCCGTCGACTCCATGAGCCAGACATACCTCAGAAAATATGAGCTTCGCAGAGGCCCTCACGGGCGTCTCGCGAGAGGGTCACGTAAAATCCCCCCCCACTGCCTAAACCCAACACAGATATCGAACACCTTAAGAAAGAAAACGCAGTTATGCGCGATTTAGTACAAAAGCTTACCCAGGAGGTTCACAGCCTTAAACAACCCAAAACCCAACCCAAACCCCAAACCCCAGAATACGCTAGCAACACCCAACCCGAAGAACTCTCAATACCAGCTCCAAAAAAGCGAGCCCTTCAAGAAGGAGCTCAGAGACAAGTACGCTCCAAATTCAAGTACGTGCTCGTAACACTTCAAAGCACTGTACAAACTTTACACAATTCTCTAATCGCCCTTATGCACAGAGTGACCACAATGGAAGCTAATATTCCAACCCTTTTCACACAACCCACTTCCACCGCTCAAGCCGTAGCCATGGACACAGCAGGAACCGTCGCCGCCACCCAGCCACCTGTGGCATCCCGTATCTTTCATTATGGCTCGCACTAACACTGACATAACGTTCTGGCAGTGGAACTGCCGAGGCTACCACCAGAAACAACCTGTTCTCCGTCAACTCCTTCATACTACTTCATGTCAACCCGACGTAATCTTACTCCCGGAAACGCAT
The DNA here is from genome assembly GCF_038994185.2 of Dermacentor albipictus. NCBI lineage: Eukaryota > Metazoa > Arthropoda > Arachnida > Ixodida > Ixodidae > Dermacentor > Dermacentor albipictus. Next base: position 1,262,989 of record NW_027225571.1, on the reverse strand, counting down.
GACATTCCGGTCAACCTACCGCGAACAACGCTCCACACGGAGTCTCCACACTCGTTCAAAAAAGAATTATCGCAATCGAACACAAACTCTACGATCGGCACATCGAACACCTCTTTATTGAGCTCATCCCGCACAGCAAACGAAAGGAAGGAATCTTTCTCCTCAATATCTACAATACTCTATCTCAACGCCATATCCGATTTCTCACCCTCTTAAAGAAGGCCCTCAACATCGCAGGCAGCAGCCCCCCAATCATCGGTGGCGACTTCAATCTACCGCACACTGGATGGGGTTGCAGACACAGCTCTGCTGCAGGTTGTAACTTATGGCGGTAGTCGCGATAGTGCTGCCTGTTACCTGCGAGTGAGCCGGGACCCACACGAGCTCTATGGCTCTTCCCGGAGGCTTGCGCTTTGCTAGAATGGCTGGGACCGCGGAGGAGATTAACCCCCTGCGGAAGCTTCTGTAGGCTGTCTTTGAGTCGGTGACTATGGTGTCCACGCTCGGCTGTGCGAGTGCGAGGGCCACGGCCGCCTCTTCGAAAACTGCGGGGTCTGTTGTTTTCAGGGACGCGCTGACGATCAGCCTGTCTTTTGATGTAACCACCACCGCTGCATGGTCACTGTGTTTTTGGAGTGAGGCGTCCACGTAGAGGACCCTGGGGTTCTCTTCCAGCTTCCGGGCTACGGCTTTGGCTCGCGCGGCGCGCCTCTCGTCGTCCTTACCCGGCGTCATGTTCCGGGGAAGGGGTTTGGTCTGAATGATCGTGTGGGATGTCGTGTCTGCCGAAGGACGAATCCCAACATAAAAACGTAACGCTTTTTATTCGACTAACGATGGCAGCGGACGGCCATACCAACGCTACGTTCGTCCCAGTAGCGGAAGGTAGAAGGCGGTCTTTCTCAGCCAGGCAGCCTGTTTTTATAGCCACCGTCGGTGACGCATACCTCGGATGACGTGGCGGTGGCTCTATGTTTTATGGACCATGATGTCCAGCGTGCAGCTGTGTTATGCTGGGCCAGATTATAAGAAGACGGAGGGTGCGCAGAAATATGCGCGGAGTGTGTCGCCACAATCGTTTTCCAGTCTTCCGGAAGGGCCGTCTTGATGGGTACTCGTTCGATCTGCCATCCTATCTTGCGTAGGACGGCTCGTCCGTGTTCCGTGTGACTGAGCTGGATTCTCTGATTAGAGAGGTGGGCTTCGATGAGCTCCTCCACCATGTTGTGGGCGCCCATGTCTAGCAGTTTTTGCGTGGACGAGTATATGGTCATGTCCAGTGCTTGTTTCGTTGCCTTACGAAGCATCGTGTTTAGGGTGTCCCTATTCGCCTTCGTTAGCTGGAGATACGGGGCCGAATAGGCAACCCACGACACGACGAACGCGCGTACCAGGCGCATGGCATCATCCTCTTTAAGGCCTCGGTTTCCGTTAGATACCCTCCGAATCATGCCAAGTATCTGTTCGGTTGTAGTCTCGATCTTTGTAATGGCGGCCTGTGCCTTCCCGTCGCTCTGAAGTAGTAGGCCGAGAATCCTAATATGCTGTGTTGGCTTGATGGTCGTTCCGATGATGGTGATAATCACGTTCGGCGGCAGCTCCTTCTTGGATTTTCCCAGTTGGATCATGAGTAGCTATGATTTCTGGGGAGCGCAGCTCAGTCGGACTGCGATGCGTTCCGTAAACGCAGTGTAACAGCAACAACGGACATTCCCATTACCGACATGGAAGCATGGTCATGCGATCTACAGTCTGATACTAAATCGGCCACCCGCACTATCACAACAGATGCAACAGCAGACTCGCCGACCTTATCGAGGCCAAGACATCCATCTTCTATAGATGGAAGGGAGAACGGCTTAGTAGAAGACTCAAACGCAAGGTCGCAGTTCTCAACAACGAAATTGAAGCACACTGCCGGGTTCTAAGTAAACAGCAATGAACAGGGCTCTGTAACTCTCTAGACGGGCAACTTGACCACCCCGGCTCGTAGATAATTCTCAAACATTTGCTTGATAGCACTACCACATGCTCATATCAACAAGATCGCCTCAGCAAGCTTTTATTCACAGAAAGCAAGACGCATGGCCAGGACCATGTTAAGAATACGTTATGTCAAAAGTGCATCCCATCTGGACCCACTCAACCTCACGGGACATAGACGGGGACCTCCAACCCTGCCCTTGAAGATTTCAGCGTGTCAGAGATTTGTGCTGCCCTGCACAAGCTGAACGGCCGTTTGGCGCCAGGACCGATGGTGTTACGAATAAAACACTAAGATATCTAGATGATCCCTCAGTGAAACAACTCTCCGAATACATCAACAACTGCTGGCGCCAAGGATCCATTCCTCCGATATGGAAAACGTCCAAAGTAATTATTATCCCCAAACTCGGTAAGCCATCTAGCCTCGCCAATCTCCAGCCCATCTCGCTAACTTCATGTGTAGGCAAGGTAATGGAGCACGCACTTCTAAGCCGTGTAAACACTCACCTCGAAGACACATCTGTTTACCCCACACGATAATTGGCTTTAGAGAGCATCTTTCCACCCAAGACGCTATGCTCCAACTTCAGCATCAAATCGTAAATGGCAAATCCCGTCACACGAAGGCGATCTTGGGCCTCGACCTCGAGCGTGCCTTCGATAACATATTGCACTCCACCATACTCGAACGCAACTCCTTGCTCAACCTTGGAGAACGCACTTACAACTATGTAAGAGACTTTCTATCCAATCGGAAGGCCTTCCTCTCGGTTGGAGATATTCGATCGGAGGAACTCTCCCTCGGCCGCACAGGCACACCGCAAGGCTCTGTCATTTCCCAATACTGTTTATTCTGGTTATGCACGGATTAGCACAAGAACTACAAAAACTCGACGGCATTGAACACACCATATACGCCGACGACATTACAATCTGGGCTGCAAAGGGCAGTGACGGTCAAATCGAAACTGCCCTACAAGACGCCATTGATTTCGTAGAAAATTATCGTCAAGGCACGGGACTTCGCTGTTCCCCTGAAAAGTCGGAGCTTCTCCTAGACCGCCCCACACTCCGTTGACGCCCCCCACGGGGCTCCATGAATAAATGCCATTACGAGGTAATCGAGCTGCAGCTGACGGATGGCAGACCCATACCCGTGGTCGCCAGCATCCGCGTTCTGGGAATGACCATGAAGCCAATGGAGCCATCTCTATGGCTATCTCCAAGATCATTCGGCACACCTCTAATGCATCCGGACTGCTATTAATAAAGGGAAAATCAGACATCCACCCGTTCGTAGCAAATGCTGCAAAGTAAACCCATACGGGTTCCTCGAAAGAAAAGCCTCGCAGTTGAATAAAATCGTTTGCTACGAACGGGTGGATGTCTGATTTTCTCTTTATTATAAATTACTTCTCTCCACCTTGCGGGTTTCCGTAGAACTATTACATCAAACTGTTGCCTTTGCTTCGAGTTGTTGACAAATTCGACTTCCCCCTGCCATCTGCTAGCCACCTGGTTAGCTCAAATGATAGAGTGGCTGCCCCGGAAAGGCGGTGGTACCGGGTTCGAGTCCCAGACCAGGACGAATTTTTCTTCAACTGCGAGGCTTTTATTTCGAGGAACCCGTGTTGGTTTCCTTTGTAGCATTTGCTACGAACGGGTGGATGCCTGATTTTCCCTTTATTAATGACTTTCCTCCACCTTGCGGGTTTCCGCAGAATTATTACATCAATGTTGACTGCTTAAACGAGTGACCAACTGACGAGGGGGTATGAAGGAAGAAAACCTCATCCGCCTTGTCCAATCTTTTATGATCTGTCACATTACTTACGTTGCGCCCTTTCTCAACTGGTACAAAATTGAGAAGACTAAACTGGACATCATCATCAGAGGAGTGTATAAACGGCCTTAGGACTACGCAACCACACCAGCACGGAACTTCTACTACAATTAGGCATCCACAACAATCGAAGTGCAACGTCGATCCCAACTGGAGCGACTTGCCCTCACGGAAACGGGCCGCTGCATTCTAACCAAACTTGATATAACCTACCACCGCCAACAGGAAGACAAACACCCAATACCACGCGACATCCTGCAATGGATACGCGCCGATCGCATTCCCAAAAACATGCATCCGGACCGCAACAAAGAACACAGGAAGGTACGAGCTACCTCCCTCATCAAATCTTATGCCAACACCACCGGCGTCACCTTCGTGGACGCAGCTGAATACCAAGATGGACGTCGCTTTGCGGCGGTTGCCACAGCAAGCGGCTTGCTACGACATGCTGCCTGCATCGTTACCGAAAATGCCGCGAAGGCCGAGGAAGTGGCCATCGCCCTGGCCACTCTTGACCCAGCCTGTCGCACCATACTGAGCAATTCTCGCACAGCAATCAACAACTACATCAAGGGTCGTATTTCTCAACAATCCCTCCGTATCTTACAATAAGCCCTGCATTCGTTTGAAAATCAAATCACCCTCGTCTGGATCCCAGCACATGCCGGCGATGCACACCCGCACCTCACCAACCTCAACGAGGTTACACACTTCGCAGCACGAGGACTAGTCAACTGTGCCGGAGACGGTGCAGGTGCACCCGCAGGACGCGACCGCCTTACAAGATACAACGACCTTGTTAAGTCATTTTACCTCGAAAGAAGAGCCTTCCCCGCCCCTCATCGCCAGTTAACCAGAGCACAGGCAACCACCCTTCACCTGTTAGCATCAATACATACCCTCCCCCAGACGCTATCACATCATATACCCCGAAATCTACCCAAATCACATGCTCGAGATCTGTAAAACTCAATCAACAACACTCCCCCTTATGCTATGGGAGTGCAAGCATCAATACCCAGACGTTAATCCCGTGACGCTCTCGTCGAGATGGTATGCCGCCCTGCGCAGCTCCCACCTCGACGACCAACTCTGGGCTACCCAGCAGGCCTACGAAGCGGTGAAAAGGCAAGACCTCGACGTCCCATCGTGGGAGGCCAAGGCCCAGCCGACTGAACTGCTGGTGCTCATTAAAGTTCACTCCATCTCTTTCTGACAAGGGCATCGTCATATAGCTTTGCCGGCACCAAGAAAGGAACCAGCCGGAATAATATCAATGTTGATGTAATTCTAAATACATTTCTTTCCTGCAACAGTCTCTGAACTTCTTGTGGGCAGCAAAAGAAAAAAAAATGACGAAATACAGGTAAAAAAAACCATCATGTGTGCTTCGAGTTCAAGCACACCCCTCAAGCATACACATAGGCCTAGCGTGCTTCACAAAGTACACCTGCGTTCATTTTCTTGCGATGGTATAAATATGTATTTTATATGGAATGTCACCCGTTCCTCGTTTACACCCTTCTTTTCCAAAGCTAATCCAAAAACTTCAGCTTCGAGAACCATATGCTATGTGTTACAAAAAATAAACAAGCAGCATCTAGTGCAGCACCTGCTATGTTCAGCATTTTTCGAAGTTTGGCGATGAATACATAAAACACATCATGCTGCTGACAAAGAAAATTACAATGTGGTCGTCTTCGCAGGACCCTTCTTAGCAAAATGGCGTACCAAGGAACACTGTCTGTTTTGCCTTTAATTATTTGCAAATGAAAATGGTGCTGTACTTTTAAAAGTACCCTGGGCCCTAATGGTTTAACTATTACCAACACGACTGAAAATAGTTTCTTTAACTTTCATAGGTTTAGTGAGGAAACACACGACCACTTTAAGTGGAAAATAAATTAAAATGTTGTTTTTTCCAAGATTAGGGTAAGAAGGGGCAAAATGAGACATTTTGATTTTGCGACCATCTATACCTAAAACTAGAAGGCCCTGTTTTATGGTTTTTATTTCATCGATAGGTGGCGACACTTATCTTTTTTTTTATAAAAGAGTTCGCGATTGTTCGAAGAGCTTGTGCGGGAAAAATACATGGTTGTTGTCAGTGAGGTCATGACCCGCTTAAAAGGAGTGAAATTCTGCTCGCTGACATTTTCGGAGCCGTGCATGCAGGTACCCGCGGCACTTAAGCAACGCAAGTATTTTTATTGTTGCTTTGTACCCCTACCTACATGTTGCTAAAAGATTAGTTCTGTAAGTGTCGCAGTTTAATGGGGGGACTTTTTTAGAATTAGTGGATTTGAAGGGGCCAAACGAGACAAAAAGACAATGAATCGGCATAAATAGTGTTTTACTAAACGATATATATATATATATATATATATATATATAAGGGGGGGAAGGCTGTGGACGTACATATAAAAATCATCTGGATTCCGAAAGTGTGGTCCGTGGCCATTTACCGGCGCTGTTCTAGATGACCCCGAATTTGACGAGCTGCCGTTCACCAGCCTGACCGGAGAGAATGTGGAAGAAAATGACAACCATTTCACTCTGAGAAGATGGAATGGCAGCGAAGGCTGACTACAGTCAAAGCTCTCAAATGAAAAGCAAAGTGTTTTCGCTGCCACTCCATCTTCACAGAGTGAAATGGTTGCCTGGGCTCGGGATTATCGTTTTCGCTCAACATCGCGGGAACGTTCTTCGTCGGTGGTCGTTTCGTGCTGGCGCCATTTACATTCTTGTTGCGGCTCCCTCCGGCACTCCTCATACGCATGTTGTTCTTCGGGTGTGCGAACTATACGTGTCCACCCCATCGATAACGCAGCTGTTTTAGCGCCAAAACCTCTCCTGCTTGACGTCACGATAACCTTGACGTCACGCTATTTTTCACGGCGAGGGTTTTAATCTGTTCCGTATTTTGATAACTGCGTCGCCGCACTGCACCCGTACGTGATTTCACCCAAAGCAAACATTGAAACGTATTCTGGATGGGTTTGTGAGAAATCGCTTAGTCCGTTTCTGTTGCCGGACGCCGAAAAAACTACGGAAGCTTAGTCATATACAACTTTCGCTGTAAAAAGATGAAGACACTTGCGCTGCCACCTTGAGATTGTTCAACCAGTGCAAGGTCACCCACCTCATTGGGTAGAGGAACCACCACAGCTAAGAGAACCAACAAGTTATTCCTCCTCAAGAGAACAACCAAGAGTACAATAAAGAGACCAATCAAGAGGATCACACTCTCTTGATCAAACTAACAAAGTATCTTTCTTCTACTGTGGGCCCTGTTTTTTGTGTGTCTGCGTCCTCTCCCTAAGGACTATCTTTCTTCTAAAGGGGATCACAGTCAAGCACCAGGTCTTATGCGTCAATGCTACGGAAATCTACACGACAAGGGGCAGAAAGTAATACACCGGAAAGCTCCAACAATCCCACGCATTATTCTCAGCGACCTTGCGCACTTACTGCAGAAGCAATGCCAGTTAATAGCGACCATACCAATGCATCGGTGACGCAACTGACTTTGCTAATGCTTTCCGCAGCTCTCAAGGCAATCCTATCTGCCCTGCCGGAAGCAAACAACCTACAAGAAGTGAAAGCATTGTTGCCTCTAGAAGCACTATTCTGTCAACAGTCTGGGCCAAAACTGCGCAAAGCAATACATGACTAACTGCTACAAAAATGTATCCATATTTCAGTGGAATGCCAACAGTTTTCGAAAGAAATGTGCTGACTTTCGTAATGTGCTTGTACAATACAACTTTCCAATACTTTGCATTCAAGAGGCGGGAATCAGTGACGATTTTCGCCTCTCGAATTATGTCATATACAAGACGTCTCGTCAACGTACTGCTAGCAGGGTGCTCCTGTGCGTCAGAAATGACTTCCCATCCTATCAAATTCAGTTTAGTGATTCAGACTTCCCGGAATACATCGCATGTAAAGTATCCTTTGGTAAGATATGCGTAACAGTGATTATTCTGTATCTACAACCAGAATAGCTCATTCTAATTTATATTGTAACATACAGTTGAGTGAAGCTACTTTAATAACTTTACGTTGGGCGAACTTGTGCCCGAGAAACAGCTAAGCGAGAGCCTCGCTAAAACGTCCACAGTCTCTTTCGCCGCAGTCCCGCACTTCTTCCCTCGTGTCCCGCGCTCATAGCACGTTGCTCCGATCGCGCGTGCCTTGCGAGCCCGTGTTGCCCCCTTCGCTGCCGCTATCTTTCGCCGGTAGCAGTAAACAGCTGGACGGACGCAGGAAGCGGCTGGCGCGTGTGATTTGAAATCATCTTGTGTCATTGTCCCCCTTCCAAGAGTGCATCGTCCCGATGCTCATACAGAAGACGGTGGTATCTGGACTGTCAGGAACTCGCAATGTTTGTAGTGGATGCAGTTATTGCCTGTCGTAGTATAGTTTCATTCGGACGACATGGACGATTTCTGTTCGATGCCGCCGTCGTGATGAGGTTACTTGACCTTCTGGAGCAACTTCGTAGTTCAATGGACTAATTCGGCGAATTATCCTATACGGGCCAAAATATAACGACGAAGAAGCTTCTCGGCTAGGCCGCGCATCCGAACGGGAGACCACACCCTGTCGGGGTTGTAGGACGGAGTTCGGGATGAAAACCAAAACTAGGGAGGGATTTATTCTACATTTTGTACAGGGAGGTGAGCGTCAATTAACGGTCGTACAGTCATTACGGGCCGGCAGCAACTCGGACGCTGCGGCCCGCGGCAAGAAGTTCGAGAGAGGTGAATCAGGGAATCAGGGAATGTCCCAGAATCTCTGGAAGGCTTCTTATAAGCCCTTCGAGCACTGTAAGTCACGTCATGTTTGACCAATGGGAGAGTCCGCTCCGATGACGCCACTTTCAGCCAATGGTAGGCGCCCGTGTCGCGGTGTCACACCTGGCGGCTCTCTGCGGTCTTGCCTCGCAGACTGGCAATGCACTTCTTCTAACGAGGAGAAGGGGAGGGCTGCTCATGCTCCATTGTCCGGGGCCCCCTTCTAATCCCGGCGGCGTACGAACTTGTTGGCACGTGAACTTGTTGCCTTCAACTTGTTTGCTCGGCCGCTCCTCTGGAATGTGCTTTCCTGCTTCGGCATTCCTCAATTAGCTGTGCTGCGACTCGAAGTGGTTTGGGGAACTCGAAGTAATCGCAGGAAACAGCTCCATATCTAACAGCTCGTCCTCGCCCCGGTTGTTCTGAATGGCCGGTGAACTCAATTCGCTGGCCAGGAGGAACGCTGAAAGAAGCTGCAGAGTAGTGGGGTCGAGCCTCGTTTGACAACCCTCGTGATCCTGGGCCCTGGAGAACATACGTCAAACAAACCAAACAACACAGCGCTGCACCACGCGTAAGCGCAGGCTCTTCACCCCTGACTCGCCAGGCTATTACTGAGTCAAAATCAACCCTGATCTTTTAGTTCCCCAATTTTGACAAAACAGTTGTAACCACCCTTCCAAACAGCTATGCATTTCTCCTCGATTGCCCACAAGACCAGACTACTATTGTTGTTGCAAACAAAAGGGTCGTTGACGATGCAAACAACAAATGAAAACAGCCGAACATAACTTAAGTGGCCTAACTACACGAACAGCATGTTTCCAATCTATCGCAGTGGCGTACTTATCGCACGTATTGGTGCCACTGAACAATCTGGTCAACCTCACAAGTACGTAATCACAAGCGCACTAGCCTTGTGGTCACTAAACAGAACGCGTACTTGCGTTGTAGGCAAACTTTTCATTTACGCTTACTCACGTTTCTTCCCTGAAAGTCCTACAGGACACGTGACGTAAACGAACAATTAAAATTGCGGGACTTACACACTCCGCAGAACCCTTAAACTAATGCGTCTTTTAATAACTCGTTCCATGCGTACTTATAATAGAAGTCAGAATACGGCTGCCCTCCACACACACTAGCAACCCAGTCATAAAGTCTGCTTCCTTCCGTCCACACAGGACACGCGCTAATGAAACTAAGAACGCTTCTCCGTGCAAATCATGCACTTACTAAAAACCTACGCGCTTAACCTTACAAAATTCAAAAACACTTAAAAGAAAGAAGGTTAAATAACACACACGCGCGTTACGATAGGCCTCTCAACAATAACCTTGACCCTCAGGTTACTCACACACACAAAAAAGAGCCTATATACTTATTATTGAGCATCTCGCGAGACTATATGTTTACACAAACGCGTCTTTCAAATCTCGGAGCTTTCTCAAACCAAAACATAAACAGAGCTCATACCTTACATATTGAAAGAAATCCTAGTCTCAAATCGCGAAAACTTTCCGATGCTCAAAATAAAATACAAAACAACACGTTTTCCTACTACGGAAGCTCTCTTGGCCTCCCATTCCAAACGCTTACGTCTGACTCATACTTTGAGTCGAACCCGTGGTGGGCGTAGTTTCAAAGCTACTCTGGCTACGGAGGAACAACAAAAGGGCTGATTCACTATCAGCTCCCCCAAGACATTACGGTCTCCTGCCAATTTGCGTCCCCGCGCCCCGCTTTCAACACGAACTCGATTGACCGCGTCGCTACTCCCCACCTGGTCTCGTCCTGCCACCTTGCGTTTCTTCGAACTGCACGCTGAGCTATGAAAAGAACTACGGAACGACGAGGAGTTTAACAGCCTCGTGCCCTTTGTCCGCGTCCGTGCAGAACATTCTTCGTGGTCCCCCTTGGACCGGTGGTTTGAACGTTTAGGATGCGTCAACATCGTCAGTGACGACCGCACCTTTCTTCTCCTCGCGCCCTGCCCATTTGGGGTTCTCTCCATTTTTGGCGGCGCTACATTAGTTACCGTCTTTCGGTTTTTACCGCGCTTCTTTTTACGGCGCTTTCTCTTTACACTCGCCTTCATGTCGCCTTCTCGTGCCTCGTGCTGGCCGGTACACATTTCGTCCGCCCGGATCGGTCTCTTACCCGCACAGTCTGAGTGATTTACATTTAAATCTACTCTCTCTCTGCCTCGACTGGCGGACAGCCCAACCGACTCTGGCACAATGCAGCAGGCTTTACTCGAGTTAGACAACTCGCACCCTTGCGAACTGCCCTCTACTACATTGCCCAGCTCACGCTGTGCATCGGCACACAGCTCGTCGGTATCGATCGCTGTCTCACGCGCACAGTCCGAATGATTAACTGAATCATCCCTATCTAGGCCATCTAGACTGGCGGAGAGCCGCACCGATCCCTGAACAATGCAGTTGTTCTCTCGTGAGCTACGGAGCTCGCAATCCTGAGAATTACCCTCAACTGCACCGCTCAGCTCGCACTTCACTTCTGCACGCAGATCTGGCTCTACATGGGTGCTCGCGTCTGTCGCGTCAACAGTACCCTTTTCCTCGCTAGCAACCTCGCTAACATTACCAGCGACGCACACACGCGGTAACTGTGCCAATTTGTTCGCAGCTGGCCTAGCTGTCTCCACAGTCATCTGTTGGCACAGCACCTCGTCGCTCTCCTTGCCGCCTTTAACGGCCTCTGTTGCCACTAAGGCATCGTTAGCAGCTAGCCTTTTCCCTTCACTTATCAATCTGCAGCCAATCTCACAGGCACTACTCTTTTCGTCGGCTTCTGGCGAAAGTCCGCTAGACACTTCCTCATTCTTTCGCTCTGTACTACCTACAGAATTCTCAGACAGCCGTTGTCTCTGTGCCAATAACTGATCACAATACTGTATCTCTTTGATCAGTGCTGCCTTCTCTCTCTCATACTTTTGCTCACGCTCAAGCTTACGTTCCCGATACTCGCGTTCGCCTTCCTTCTCACGTTCGTGACGCTGACACCTAAGAGTAAGTTCTTGAAGCTCATGCTTCCGTTCATTCTCGCGCTTACTCTCACTCTTAAGTTCACGACGCTCTCGCACACGTACACGACGCACACGCTCCCGTGGCTCCTGTATCACCTCCCAAGCAAGCTCAATGCTTTTCTCATCATTGCCACTATCTTGAATCGCCTTTATGATAGCTGGCGTTTTCATCCGTTCGTCCGCCTCAACTCCCAAATCGTCGCACATCAACAACAAGTCTAACCTCGTCAACCTTCTAAGATCCATGGCAGCTGCCCCGACAGGTGGTTAAAACTGTTTTCCTTAATTAATTTGTGCAAACACACAATGCATCAAACTCCCGATTCCCAGAACTATCAAAATTGAACACACAACCTTTGAGTCTGGCGAATCATAAGGAAAAAAACCACGCGCTCACTTACGGTTGCAGCACCCTGCCATCCGGTTCCCTTGTCCGCTGTTCCCGGTTCCTCCGGACTCCCTGGGTCGAAGGCTCGCTCCTTCTTCGCTACTCCCAGTTTCTTCGGACCTCTTCCGACGAAGGCTCTCTCTTCTTCGCTCTTCCCGGTTCCTTAGGATCTCTCTTGACGAAGGTTCATCCGTAGCGCTGCCACCAGCTGATGCATTCGGAGGCGATCCCACCGCTGCCACCAGATGTCGGGGTTGTAGGACGGAGTTCGGGATGAGAACCAAAACTTGGGAGGGATTTATTCTACATTTTGTACAGGGAGGTGAGCGTCAATTAACGGTCGTACAGTCATTACGGGCCGGCAGCAACTCGGACGCTGCGGCCCGCGGCAAGAAGTTCGAGAGAGGTGAATCAGGGAATCAGGGAATGTTCCAGAATCTCTGGAAGGCTTCTTATAAGCCCTTCGAGCACTGTAAGTCACGTCATGTTTGACCAATGGGAGAGTCCGCTCCGATGACGCCACTTTCAGCCAATGGTAGGCGCCCGTGTCGCGGTGTCACACCTGGCGGCTCTCTGCGGTCTTGCCTCGCAGACTGGCAATGCACTTCTTCTAACGAGGAGAAGGGGAGGGCTGCTCATGCTCCATTGTCCGGGGCCCCCTTTTAATCCCGGCGGCGTACGAACTTGTTGGCACGTGAACTTGTTGCCTTCAACTTGTTTGCTCGGCCGCTCCTCTGGAATGTGCTTTCCTGCTTCGGCATTCCTCAATTAGCTGTGCTGCGACTCGAAGTGGTTTGGGGAACTCGAAGTAATCGCAGGAAACAGCTCCATATCTAACAACCCATACTTTGTCTCCAGGTGTATACTGGACGTCTCTCCGTCGCAAGTTGTATCGGTCCGCGTCAGTTTGCTGCTGCTGCTGAATACGGTGTCGAGCCAGCTGCCGTGCTTCTTCGGCTTTTTGTGTGAAGTCGCTGACGTCATTGTCATTTTCGAAGGTCTCATCTACTGGTAGCATTGCATCTAAGGTTGTGGTGACGGTCCGGCCAAAAACGAGTTGGAAAGGTGTCATTTGAGTCGTCTCTTGTACAGCGGTATTGTACGCGAACGTTGCGTACAGTAATATTCTGTCCCATGTTCGGTGCGCCATGTCCACGTATATTGACAACATATCAGTCAGCGTTCTCTTCAGTCGTTCAGTCAGCCCATTTTTCTGCGGATGATATGGGGTGGTTTTTCGGTGACTGGTGTGCGTCAGTTTCATGATGGTCTGCGTCAAATGCTCAGTAAATATGGATCCTCGGTCCGTGGTGAGAACTTTAGGAGCGCCATGCCGTAGTACTATGTTAGTGACGAAACATTCTGCTACTTCACTGGCCGTTCCTTTGGCAAGGGACCCTGTCTCGGCATATCGAGTTAGGAAGTCAGTTGCAACTACGATCCAACGCTTTCCTGATGACGATGTGGGAAAGGGGCCAAGTAAGTTCATTCCCACTTGTTCGAATGGAGTTTCCGGTGGCTGTATCGGTTGTAGGAGACCTGCTGGCTTGAGCGGTGTTATTTGACGTCTTTGGCCGTCCCGGAAGGTTCTTACGTAGTGTTGCACAGAATTCAATAACTTTGGCCAGTAATAGTTCATGCGGATGCCTGCGAATGTTCTGCTCACTCCTAAATGTCCTGCTGATTGGTCGTCGTGGCATGCTTCCAATATCTCGAGTCGTAACTTTGAAGGTACGATGAGCTGAAACGTCTCTGCACTATGTTCAAAATTTCTTTTGTACAGGACATTATTTCTCAGGACGAACGACGATAAGCTGCGTACAAAAGCTCGTGGAATGTCGACAGGATGTCCTTCTAGGTAATCAATCAGCAAGCGTAACTCCGCGTCGGATCGCTAATGCTGTGCCATTTGTGATGTTGTCACAGCTCATAGGAACGGGCAATCCTGTTCATTTTCCCTAAGCGTAGATTCCGTGTATTCAATCGGTGCACGTGACAAGCAATCAGCATCACTGTGCTTGTGACGGGACTTGTATACGACCGTTATATCGTATTCCTGCAGCCGTAGACTCCATCTTGCTAGCCGTCCAGGTGGGTCTTTGAGATTCGCCAGCCAGCACAACGAATGATGGTCGCTGATAGCTCGGAATGGTCGGCCATATAAGTATGGTCTAAACTTGCTGATGGCCCATATCACCGCGAGGAATTCTTTTTCTGTCGCTGAGTAGTTCACCTCAGCCTTCGAAAGTGTTCGACTGGCATGCGCAATGACTCGTTCCTCTCCGTTTTGCCATTGAATGAGGACGGCACCCAGGCCTAAATTGCTTGCGACTGTGTGAATATCAGTTTCGGCTTCCTCATCGAAATGAGCAAGAACTGGGTGGTTCTGAAGACGCTTTCGGAGCTCATTGAAAGCATTCTCCTGCTCATTCAACCAGACGAAAGGCGCGTCTTCCTTTGTTAGCCACGTTAGTGGTTCGGCGATCCTTGAAAAATTTGAGACAAAGCGTCTGTAGTAGGCGCAAGGTCCTAAGAATCGCCTAACAGCCTTTTTGTCGGTTGGTTTTGGAAATTTCTCCACTGCCGCAGTCTTCTCAGGGTCCGGGCGAATGCCTTCTGAACTGACGACATGGCCGAGGAAAAGAAGCTCGCGAAAGCCGAAATGACATTTCTGCGGTTTTATCGTCAGACCTCCTGATCTAATAGCTTCCATCACAGCCCGCAGTCGTTCTACATGCTGCTCGAAGGTGGTAGAAATAACCACGACATCGTCAAGATAAACGAGACAGGTTTCCCATTTCAGACCGGTGAGCCCAGTCTCCATCATCCTCTGAAATGTGGCCGGTGCGGAACGAAGGCCGAATGGGAGCACTTTGAACTCGTACAGTCCATCTGGCGTCACAAACGCCGTCTTTTCACGATCTCGTTCGTCCACTTCTATCTGCCAGTAGCCGCTTTTCAGGTCCAGGGAGGAAAAGAATTTCGCATCTCGTAGTCTATCTAGAGTGTCATCGATTCTTGGAAGTGGGTACACATCCCGCTTTGTGACGGCGTTCAGCTTTCGGTAATTAATGCAGAAGCGCAAGGTTTGTTCCTTTTTCTTTACAAGTACCACAAGTGACGCCCACGGACTTGCCGACGGCTGAATTACGTCGTCTTCAAGCATTTCCTTAACTTGACTTACGATGGCTTCCCTCTCTTTTGGTGACACTCGATAGGGATGCTGGTAAATAGGTCTCACTGATTCATCAACAATTATCCGATGTTGAGCAATAGATGTCCGCCGGACTTTGGATGACACTGTAAAAACATTCGGCGAATTCTCTTACGAGGTTCTCTATTTGCTCCTTCTGTCTGGGCGATAGGCCTGGTTCGATGTCGATGGCTGCAAGGGCAGAATTCACATCTTGGAAATTCGATGGTGAAGACTCTGGAATGCTGAGATCTGTAACTTGGACGAAGTTATTAAGGCTGGCAATAACGGTTCCCTTTGCGACATGTTGCACCTCGTTTCCAAAATTAGTGAGGAAAACATTGGCACATCCGCCATGCAACTGAACAAGGCTTCTTGCCATGCAAGTCCCTTTTTCGAGTAGGAGACTGGTGTTGCTGTCTGCAATTCCTTCGTAGTCGCTGAACACGTCGCTTCTGACTGTTACGGTTACGCTGGATCTCGGAGGAAGCATCACGTCGTCATCGGCAATGTAAAGAGCGTCGAATTTTTCTTCAGTGTTGAATGCTGCGACAGCGTGCTTGGTTGAGAAGGAAACACATGATTCCCACAAGTTGAATATAGCGCCATTATCCTGCAAGAAGTCCATGCCAATAATCAAGTCTCTTGAGCACTCGGAAAGCATGATAAAGCTGGCGACGTACGTGAAGCCTCGTATTCCTATTCTAGCCGTACATTTGCCCATCGGGTCGATGAGGTGTCCTCCTGCTGTGCGAACTTGTGGCCCTTTCCAAGGATTCATCACTTTCTTCAGTTTCCTGGCGAGCTCACTACTTATTACCGAGTAATCCGCACCTGTATCCACTAACCCGTTCACTTCGTAACCGTCAACAAACACACGTAAATCGGAAGCAACGTCGCTCTTTTGGCACTGGTTTCTAAGGCCCTCGTCGTCGCTCGGAATCATCGATGGAGGTTCTTCTCTTTTCGCGTCGGCAGCGGCCTTACCTCCCGAGTCCACTGACTCTAGTTTTCCCGACGCGGGCTCTGTGAACGGCGTCTTGGGGAGCTTGAAGACGGGCGGGGGCTCGGTGACCGATGCCTCAACGGCGCTGTTGATCGAGGTTGGTGTTGCTGGTAGGCGTATGGAGAGCTTTGACAAGTAGACAGGTACTCTTCGATTTCAAATGGAGGCTCACCATTTCGAGGGCAAGGTGCGTTCACCGGAAAACCACGAAGGCCACTGCCTGGCGATAGTGGCACATTCTGTATAGGTGGCCAACCTCACCGCAGTGGTAGCAGAGAGGTATTCGGTCAGGAGTGCGATATACATCGGTCTTCCTAAATCTTCTTTCGGGTGGCGCCAGCGTATTTCGAGGCATCCAGCTATTCATAGAGGAAGTGGCTGCGACGTCAGCACGTCCGGGAGTTTGCCGCTGCACATCGGCATACGAGACGCTCGGCTGGCGCAGTAATGGCGCTTGGGGCTGCGCACTCAGCTGTGGTCCCCGGACCGCCTGTCTGACCTCTTCGCGAACCACGTCTGCCAGTGAAGAGGGCGTTGGAGAGTTGTGGTCAAGCCGTAGCCTCTGAAACTCTTCTCGCACTACAGATCGCACGATCTCCCGTAAGACCTCCATGCTGTTTCCGATGGCGGCTGGAACTGAGCCTACAGAGGTGATGTTCATTTCCCTGTTGTACATCCTTGATCGCTGTTGCAAGGTGCTTTCCATTGTCGTCGCCTCAGAACGAAACTCAGCGACGGTGCGCGGCGGGCTCCGAACCAACCCTGCGAACAGTTCCTGTTTCACGCCTCGCATTAAATGGCGTAGTTTCTTGTCTTCGCTCATGTTCGGATCAGCTCTGCGGAATAGGCGGGACATGTCTTCTACATACATGGCCACGCTTTCATTGTTCCGCTGGTTTCTTCCCTGCAGGGCAGCTTCGGCCCTCTCCCTGCGGTCGGTACTCGGGTAAGTTGCAAGCAACTCCCGCCGGAAAGCATCCCACGAGACAAATGTCGCTTCGTGGTTTTCGAACCACGTTCGTGCGCTGTCCTCTAACGCGAAGTAAACGTTTCGTAGCTTGCGCTCTCCATTCCATCGACTGAACTCAGCGACGCGCTCAAAGCGTTCCAGCCAGTCCTCTGCGTCTTCAAATGTGTCGCCATGGAAAGGCTCTGTCTGGCGTCATTGGCGAGTTCACCACGATGTGAGTTGGCGTGATTTGAGTTCCCATCTCGGTAGCGCTTTCGTTAGCAGATGCTGATGCTCTGATAGAATCCGGCAAAGGTGAAAACTCGGGGGGCTCACCACGTAGGCGACGGCTGCTGCATTGGTGTACAGGAGTCAATTCGATAGGTCCAAGTAGCCGTGAGTCCGGGCTCCTTTCTCTGACTCGAGAAGGGCTTGAAATCATACTCCGCACTTCCACCAGAAATGTAGCGCACAGTTGAGTGAAGCTACTTTAATAACTTTACGTTGGGTGAACTTGTGCCCGGCAAACAGCTAAGCGAGAGCCTCGCTAAAACGTCCACAGTCTCTTTCGCCGCAGTCCCTCACTTCTTCCGTCGTGTGGCGTGCTCATTGCACATTGCTCCGATTGCGCGTGCCTTGCGAGCCCGTGTTGCCCGCTTCACTGCCGCTATCTTTCGCCGGTAGCAGTAAACAGCTGGACGGACGCAGGAAGCGGCTGCCGCGTGTAATTTGAAATCATCTTGTGTCAATATATATGTGGAGACTTCAATGCACACAACATTATCTGGGGCAGTGATCATTGCGACGCACATGGTAACGTTATTGAGTGCGCCACAGATAAATGGCAACTTGACTGTTTTAGACGATGGATCACCAACATTTCTTCGTGTATATAATTATTCAAGCTTCGTAGATGTTACCCGGTGTTCACAAGATCTAGTGAACGGTGTCGGATGGACAACGGATATGGAAAGACGCGGAAGTGATCATTTTGCCATCCTTGTAATTCACCCTAGCATAGACTATGATAACAATAAAATTCAAACAGCGCTAGACGACAGGACCAGAAAGAGGAGGAGACAAACACGGCGCTGTGCTTGTCTCCTCCTCTTTCTGGTCCTGTCGTCTAGCGCTGTTTGGATTTTATTGTTACAATGGAACACCAACTCGCCCAATCCGCTGCCCTTATGGACTATGATACCAAACATTACAGCAAACTAACCAACTGGAAAGCTTCTCGGTACCGTATAACGGATCAAATTAATCGACATACAAAGGTGGAAAGATTTATTGAATTTTTGCACGATAATGTGAACATATGCACAAAGAAGGTCTCACACAAAGAAGACCTCACAAAGGCAAGCCAAGCGAAGCATGAAATAGCATTTCAGTGGATACCAGTTCATTGTAACATTCCCGGCAACTCAGCAGCCGATAAAGCAGCACGACAAGCACACCTCAAAGATGATGTGGTCGCGCTCGCAATATCAAAGAATGAATTGCGCTGCGTTATAAGGACAACGTCTTTCAAGATGTGTAGAAGTACGTGGTTTGACCAGAATTCTAAGAGCTCGGATTTGTATCACATTGATTCGTTTATTGAATTCACATTTTCATTGTCATTGGACAGAAATGTGGAAACCCTTATTCATCGATAAAGGCTAGGCGCTGCCTACACAAAACATTTCTTACATAGAATTCGCCGTGCGGAAACCCCCGAATGTGATTGTGGATTTGTAGATGAAGATATACATCACCTCCTTCTAGATTGCCCACATCACAACACACCAAGACGCCGACTTAAATCAATTCTCATTATATTAGACCACAGACCTTTCATTTTCAAGAAACATTTTTGTCCTTGGCCAACAACGGCCTTGCAGAAGAGCGCGTTAAAAGCACTAAAGACTTTTCTTGAAGACAGCTGTATTGTTGGCCGTAACGCTTTTATTGTTCCTTTCATTTCAATGCCGCTGTATACATGTATGTGTTTGTGGATCATGCTATGTCGACTGTTCTGTTGCGACTATATGTGATAATGCATTTACACGAGGTATGTACCACCCGCTGACTAAAGACTGTATTATTAATCGACAGTTTCATTTGTATATTTGAGACTTTCTTCTACATAACTGTGGAGTCATTTCACTTGCATACTGTATGTATCATGTAGTTATTACGTTAGAGTGTTACTGTGAAAACGTTGCTTGACAAGTTTAAAGAAGAAAAAGAACCGCGACTTCAGACGGGACGTGACGAAGGAGTGGACAGGACGAGCGGCAACTAGCAACTGAGGTTTATTACCGGGCTAGACCCATTTAAGAGATAAGGAGTAACCGGCTACTTAAATTGTGCGTCAACATTTCCTTATATCATATCAACAACAAAAAAGAAACATTGAAATGATCGAACGACGAAGGCGGAATGACAATAATGGCATGGCGACGTGGGGTGACATTGCGCAATTGATGACAACAATAAAATGACAGCGTGGCGACGATGACATGACGATGACTGTGTGACGACGATGGCTTGATGACGACGGCATGACGAGATTCAGATGAAAAGCTGGATATCGCTTCTCGGCCTATCGGCTAAGATCAAAGTGTAGAAAAGTTAGAATGACTATGATGCAATGACCGCGACGGCATCACAGCCTCGAACACATGGCTAGTTATCCAAGCTATTTGGACTCCTGTGCTGGAGCAGAAGGCATGACGACGACACGACGAGAGTCAGACCACGAAACTCAAGCTGGAATAATGACGATTGAACAAACATGGCGACGACACTACGGTGGTGTGACAGCGAATGCATGACGACTGTATGACGAAGATGGCCTGACGACGACGGCAGGGCGAGTGTGGGATGGCAAAGCTAGAATGACGGCGATGCAACGACCCCGATGGCATCGCGTTCAGGAGCCTATACCTATTCGCCCAACTTATTAGACAACTTGGCCGACTGGGTCGGGGTAGATGGCGTGACGACGATGGCATGACGAAAGAAAGATCACGAGGGTGGCAGGACAAGAATGGGACTAACACGACGGCATCTCGGCAAGGAGGACATGCCTCTCGAGCGTCCCAAACAGGGCCACTGTCTTGGCGTAAAAGGATAGATAGATAGATAGATAGATAGATAGATAGATAGATAGATAGATAGATAGATAGATAGATAGATAGATAGATAGATAGATAGATAGATAGATAGATAGATAGATAGATAGATAGATAGATAGATAGATAGATAGATAGATAGATAGATAGATAGATAGATAGATAGATAGTCCAATGTTCATGAATGCTTTCTACGTGCTTCACTTCATCCGTGTCAACTGTTAAGTACTCCTTGTAGTTGTTTTGTTTTTTGTTCGTTGTATTGCCCTTCACACGTCTATACTAGCCCTTATGTGATACTGTCAGAGCTTAGTCTTAGGGCATTTTTTATGTTGTTATTAGTATGTTGCTTTGTCTTCCTTTGAAAGTTATAACGTAGCTGATAATCTCAGTTGCCGAGTTTTATCTCACTTTAACATCTGTCGTGGTACATAGCCGTGTGAGTGAACTGTGAGAGAGAGAGATAACAAAGAAAGGAAAGGCAGGGAGGTCAACCAAACGAGCGTCCGGTTTGCTACCCTACACTGGGGGAAGGGAAAGGGGAACAGAAAGAGGAAAGCAGGATAGAGGGAACACGCAGCACGCATCAAAGCGCCTGGAAATCAGTCAAGTCAAAGCAAGTGCTCCGTCGATACGTTAGGATGCCGCCATTCTGCTGTCTGAAGCTAATCGTGGTGCTTCATAGCTGATGATGCACGTTAGGTCACCAGTGAAGACCAAGAAGCCGGTGAGCGTCAGCATTACGTTGCAGTGCGTGGCAGTATAGTTTTAAGCTAAACTCCAGCCGTTCCGACTTCAGTGCGAATGTAATGATGCGTATGAGCCATGACGCTTACTCAAGAGTTGCAAGTATTGAATTGAGAGCATTCAGCACTTGCATTGCACTTCGCGCTGACGGAGCGTGCAGGTTATTTAAGAGCATTCGAAAAATGTAAATTAATGAAGCAGCTCCCTTTCTTCGGGCACTACGGCCCTTTGAAGTGGTCCATGGGGCCCCCAATGTATATAGTTGGAAAATGAAGACTTGAGGTGCCAATATTTCGCTTCACAAAGTAGTGCGAATCGTTCGATCAAATTGGGTTCCCATGACAAGACACAAGTGCATCGACAAGTATATATCCGCAATTGCGTCGCGTGAATACCTGACGAAGGCAACGCCATCCCGAAACTGCACCGCGTTACTTGTAGTTTGCTTGATTTGCTTGAAACCACGTGATTGTAAAACGGCTGACGGAGAGCGTGTAACGGCGACCGTTGGTTACGCCGTGTTTCTTAATATTCGCACAATATAACGTCGACAGCAGCAGATTTCGCAGTTCTTCAAGGTGTACGTGCTCCAGCAGCCACCAAATCGTTGGGCCATTTTCTGAGATTCCAAAGTAGCCTTACGAACTCTGCCGTTTGCCCTATGTCATGGATTACACGAGAAGCTAGTGTACGAAATGAGGCCTGCTCATAATCATGTGCTCGAGAAAGAAGGCTACGACATTGTATTTCAATGGTTGCCAAGCCATTGCGGAATTGTCGGCAACGACAGCGCGGATGAAGCTGCGCGTTCGGCTCACCAAAATCATCAGCAGGTTACTATACCACTTTCAAGAACTGATGCTGCGTGACAACTTCAGTCACTTGCTCGCCACATCACACTTCTACAATAGAATTCACCGGGTTTCACCAGTTCACGCTTCCACTCTCTCGACCCTAACTTGCGACTTCGCCTGCCACCTTGACTCTCCCGTCACGAAACAACTTTACTGTGTCGCATGTGGTGCGGCGTTGCATTTACGAACTCCTATTCATTCCTGATAGGAATAGCCAACAGTGCCGCGTGCAATTTGTGCGGATGAGATGAGACTCTAAAACACCTTTTGTGTCACTGCCCATCATTTAACACTTAACGACATACTTTAAAAGCGAGCTAAACCTACTGAACCATAGAGCGCTCTCAGAAGAAAAGATCATTTTACCATGGCCTATGCGTTCTTGCATGCAAAAGGCCAGAAACCCCTTTTGCGTTTCTTGAAGGACACCGGATTGTATGGACACTTGTGACAGTGGAGATTCCTCTGCGACTGACTGCGAATGACTATTATTTTTCTTTTCTCTCCTTATCTGTTATTCCCTTTTCCCCCTCCCCAAATTTGGAGTAGCCCACCGGGAACGTCCTTGGTTAACCTCCATACCTTTCCCTCTTCGTTTCTCTCTTAAATGAGCACAGCATATTGCAAACCGCTAACCTTCTGATTATCTGGTGCGGTAGAGTGACAGCCGCGGAAAGGCGTTGGTTCCGGGCTCAATCCCGGGAGCAGGAACAATTCTCTTCAACTGCGAAGCTTTATTTCCTGAGACCCGTATAGGATTCCTTTGCAGCTTCGGCTGCTGTAGGATGGACGACTCATGAAACCTGGCACAGTATACTTACCTTTCAAAACAATTGACAGAAGTTAATTACGCCCAGACTCGCTTCAATAAGTTTAAATTCTGCGCGCATTTCCATAGAAACAGATGGCACAAACGCGAATTGGTATACGTCACTCGACGCTATGCTCTATGCACGTTGACTACTCTGTTTGGCTGTAACGGCCCGTAGCTGTCATTGCTCTGCAAGTAGAGATTGCGAGAGGGAGTGTCGGCAATATTCGGGCGCAGAAGCG